>NC_069070.1:107485457-107791082 GCF_025698485.1 Gossypium arboreum | reverse complement strand
CCATATCGTATGGCACCAACGGAATTAAAGGAGTTGAAAGCTCGGTTGCAAGAGTTGATGGATAGAGGTTTTGCTCGCTCGAGTTTTTCACCTTAGGGTGCACCGGTGTTGTTTGTGAAAAGAAGGACGGAACCATGAGGTTGTGCATCGACTATCGTCGACTTAATAAAGTGACAATAAAGAACAAGTATCCGTTGCCCGCGTATCGATGATTTGTTCGATCAAGCTGAAGGAGCCTCGGTGTTCTCAAAAATAGATTTGAGATCGGGCTATTATCGATTCTTGAATCCGAGATTCGGACATACCCAAAACCGCCTTGAGCGAGATATGGTCACTCGAGTTCTTAGTGATGCCGTTTGGGCTCACTAATGCCCTGCGGTATTTATGGATTTGATGAATCGGATCTTGGATCATATTTGGATCGGTTCGTAGTTGTGTTCATCGGCGACATCTTGGTCTATTCAAGAGATGAGACCGAACATGCGAGCACACGAGATTAGTGTTGCAAATTTTACGGGATAGCGGTTATATGCTAAGTTTAGCAAGTGTGAGTTACGGTTAAGAGAGGTTAGCTTCTTGGGTCACGTGGTATCTGCGCCGGGTATTGAGTCGACCCAAGCAAAATTTCAGCCATACTTAATCTGAAACCTCCAAGAAATATTCTTGAGGTTCGAGCTTTTGGGACTTGCGGTTACTACCGACGGTTTGTAAAAGGATTCTCGATGATAGCCACACCCATGACGAAACCGCTTGAGAAAGATGTCAAGTTTGAATGGACGGAAAAGTGTCGAAAAGTTTTGACCAATTGAAAACTCATTTGACGGAAGCTCCAAGTACTAGTACTGCCCGAATCGGCAAAGAGTTTGTCATCTATAGTGGCGCCTCCCTACTTGGGTTAGGTTGCGTATTGATGCAAGAAGGTCGAGTTGTGGCCTATCGTCGAGACAATTAAAGCCACATGAGAAAAATTATCCGACCCATGATCTCGAATTGGTCGCCATCGTATTCGCCTTAAAGATATGGCGACATTACTTATTTGGTGAGAAGTGCCATGTGTATTCGGATCACAAAAGTCTCAAATATTTGATGACTCAAAGAGACTTAAATCTGCGACAAAGACGTTGGCTCGAGTGTTAAAGGATTATGAGTGGTCATTGACTATCACCGGGAAAGGCTAATGTGGTTGCGGATGCCTTAAGCGGAAATCACTTTTTGCTTTACTGACGATGAATGTACACTTGTCTATCCTACCCGACAATGTGTTAGTAGCGAATTAAAGGCCAAACCATTGTTGACTCATCAAATTCGTGAAGCTCGAGAAAGTTGATGAGGAGTTGCGTGCAAAACGGGCCGAGTGTGTTACGAACAAGGAATCGGAGTTTCAAATTGATGATGACGATTGTTTGAGGTTGAAGTCGTTTGTGTGTTCCAAAGAATTGAACTTATTTCGATAATTCGAGCGAAGCTCATTGTAGCCGAATGGCAATCCACCCGGAGTACGAAGATGTACAATGAGTTGAAGCGTCGGTTTTGGTGGCATGGTATGAAACGAGACATCTCCGACTTTGTTGCAAGATGTTTAATATGTCAACAAGTGAAAGCGGAGCATCAAGTGCCTTGAGGTTACTTGACCGATCACGATACCCGAGTGGAAATGGGATCGAGTCACAATGGACTTTGTGTCCGGACCGCCGTTGTCGACAAGTAAGAAGGATGCAATTTGGGTTATTATTGATAGGCCGACTAAGTCGGCTCACTTTATCCTGTGCGTATGGATTTTCATTGGATAAACTAGCTGAATTGTACGTTTCTCGGTTGTGAGGTTACACGAGTGCCGATTTACATTGTGTCGGATAGAGATCCGAGGTTCACCTCGCGATTTTGGAAGAAATTACAAGAAGCATTGGGCACCAAGTTGCATTTCAGCACCGCCTTTCACCCCAAACCGATGGTCAATCCGGCGTATAATTCGGATACTTGAGGATATGTTGAGATGTTGCATCCTCGAGTTCGATTGGTTCATGGGAGCGGTACCTACCTTTGATTGAATTCGCACAACAATAGTTTTCAATCAAGTATTAAGATGGCGCCTTACGAGGCTTTATGCGAGCGTAAATGCCGTACACCATTGTTTTGGACCGAGCTCGGTGAGAACAAAATTTTGGAGTGGATTTGATTAAAGATCTGAACAGAAAGTAAAAGTAATCCGTGAAAATCGAAGATAGCCTCCGATCGTCGAAATCGTATGCGGTTTGAAGCGAAAGGACATTGAGTATCGGTGGGAGATAAAGTGTTTCTTAAAGTTTCGCCGTGGAAAAAGATACTCAGATTCGGTAGTAAGGGCAAGTTGAGCCGAGATTCATTGGGCGTCTGAAATCTCCGAACGAGTTGGCCCGATTAACGTATCGTTTGATCTTGCCCCGAACTTGAAAAGATTCTAACGTCTTCCATGTTTCAATGCTTGACGCTATAGATCGATCCGTCGCACGTAATTAGTCCATCGAGGTTGAAATTCAAGCCGATATGAGTTATGAAGAAGAACCGATTCGTATCCTAGCTCGTGAAATGAAAGAGTTGCGAAACAAAAGGGTTACGCTAGTGAAAGTGTTATGGCTCAAACACGGGATAGAAGAAGCTACTTGGGAACCCGAGAACTCTATGAAAGAGCAATATCCAAACCTATTTACGGTAAGATTTTGGGACGAAAATTTCTAAAGTGGGGAGAGTTGTGACACCTTAAAACGACCCTAGTCGAAATGTGGTTTCGGGACCACAAAACCAAGGCATAAAAATAATTTAATATTTATTTTATTGCCTATAATGTGTTTAACTCATGTGTGATATTTTTATGCTTTGATTTAGAATTATAGATGTGAATTTCACTAGAAAGGACCTAGTAATAAACTTTGAAAGTATGAGGGAAATGTGTGATGACTAATTAAAGGATGCATGCAAAACAATGGACTTGCATGTCAAATTCCCCCATAGCTAGTGGCCGCCATGACAAGGATTTATGGGCAAAAATCATGTCATGAAACATGTTTGGTAAATGGGTTATGATGGAAAGAATAAAATAAGGGTATGGAATAAACAATTAATGTTAGTAGATGAGAAACAAAAAAAAAAAAGTGTCCATCTTCCTCCATAGCTTGGCGAATGTCCTAAAGAAAGAAAGAAAAAATTTTGTTCATCTCTTTTCACTCTCTTGTTGGCCGAAAATACTAAGGATAAGGAAGGAGTTTTGCTTCATACTTGGTTTGGAAGAGGATTAGGAAGAGGTTGGCTAAACTTGCATCAAGATTAAGGTATGTTTGAGGTTCATGCATGTTTTTAGTTGCTAGCTTAATGTTCTTGTTAGCCCATGGTTCAAATCCTTGTTATGTCATGGGAATGAAATTCGGCCAAAGTGAATGTGGTGTTAATGCCATTGCATGTTAAATAACAAGCTTGAAAGTGATACATGTGATGGAGGATTGAAGATTCTTAGATTTTCTTTTAGCATTTTTTTTGAATGAGATACTAAGTTCTTTGTTTCACCATGACCAAATTGAAATGGTGTGGTGTTGTGGTATTCGGCCATGATATATCCATAAGTATAATTCATGCATGTTGCATGGTAAGTAAGATTTAAGCTTTGGAAATGTGTATATATTTGGATATAAGCCACTTGAGAATTCGGCCCTTGCACCTACATGAATATATGTTTGCACATGATGGATTGGTATGACATATATACTAATTCAAAGTGTATATTTGCTTGTGATGATGTGTTGATTATGAAGTAAATAAGAGATGTGCAATGAATTACGATATGTAATGTGTTAGTAGTAAAATGTATGCTGTTTTTTTGTGTGGTATTAAGTGTATATTCGGCCACATGAGGGGTAATTAGTGTGCATGCATTCGGTTTGAGGCAAGCATATTGATGCCTATTCTTGGCTTAGAAAATTCGGCTAAGAGGAATATTAACTAATGTGTTGAGTTCGATTTATGATTTCGTACATATGCAACTTTGATGCCTAATGTATATAGGGGCCAAGTACTTTGAACTTCACGTTGATGTTTGAATGTATTGAATTGCTTGTTGTAATGTAAAAATGTGCATGACCATTGTGTATTTGAGCTAAAGGATGGCCATATGACCATTTACACTCCTTGTCATATTCGGCCATAAGCTATCATGATGAGATTTTAATAAGTTAAATTTGTGTGAATTAGCTCAAGAGCAAAGGGGAGCTAAATCCGATAAAGGGAAGGAAAAAGTAGTTGAATAGCCGTCGAAATCGCTCGACAACATCCGAGGTAAGTCTTCGAGTGATGACCCTACTTGAATTATATCAAAATTATGCTCCTTGTTTGTGTGGCCATTGAGCGAAATAGTAAAGGTTGATAAATATTTTGTGTTAGAGCTTTAATAACGAAAATGAACTATGGACGTGTCTTGAATATTGATATATGTGTAAGTGAACATTGGAAATATATCCGGGCTAAGACCCGAAGGCATTCGTGCGAGTTGATATATCCGGGCTAAGACCCGAAGGCATTCGTGCGAGTTGATATATCCGGGCTAAGACCCGAAGGCATTCGTGCGAGTTGATATATCCGGGCTAAGACCCGAAGGCATTCGTGCGAGTTGATATATCCGGCTAAGACCGAAGGCCTTTGTGCAAGTCACCAAATCCGGGTTATGACCGAAGGCAATCGTCTTGATCGCTATATCCGGTTAAATCCGAAAGTATGTGATTCGAAGTGAGCAATCTTGCTGTGAAAATTTCAGCTTATACACTTGTGAAAATTCCAGCAATGAGGTATGTTTGTATGTGCTTGTACTAATTGAATTCTTACAAGTAAGTATGCGCTAAGTTGATAACGAGCTACCGGCCTTGGGCTAAGTTGTTCTTTTGTGTATGAACATAAGGGTCGGTGATGTGAAATAAGTATGAGTATGGGAATGTGAATTAGTAAAGTGGTTTAATTAGCCATGTGAATAAAATACCTTAGTCAAAGCTGATTTCATTGCTTGAGACTTACTAAGCATTAAAATGCTTACCCGTTGCTTTGGCTCTCTGTTTTATAGGTTTACTCGTTAGCTATCGGATTCGGGATCAAAGAAGTCAAGTCATCCACACTATCGAAGCCCCATTTTGGTACAAATTTTGGTTGAACTTTGAAATGGCATGTATAGGACCATCCTTTGTTGAAGGTCATGTACCTTCCGGTTTGTGTAAACTTGGATAGCCATGCGAAAATGGCTTATATACGTTTTAGCATAGAACTATAATCGTTTGTATGTTGACCCTTATGAGGTATGGAATTATTTTGAAACGATTAGCCATTGGAATGGTTAATCATGATCACGCTTTGTGCTATGTATGTAAAAGGGCCAATTGAATCATGGAAAGTATGAAATAGGTAAAGCCTACTAAAGGCAGATGCTGACAGCAGCAGTGACGTGGATGTGAAAAATCACTAAAAATAGTAGGAATGGTATTAAATAGCAAATAAATTATGTAAGTGTACCTTGATGAATCTACTTTCATATGGAAGAAACGAAATGGTCATATGAGTTATAAGTTAACAGATTTTAAAGTTCTTGTGAAATAGGGCCAGAACGGTTTCTGGATCCCCTGTTCCAACTTTGGAAAATCATTGTAAATTAACCAGAGATAATTAGGAGTCATTCCATATATGTGTAGATTCCTCTCTGAGTCTAGTTTCTATAGAAACAAACGACATCAGTATTGAAGCCCTGTACAGGGAGATATCCAATTCGTAACGCACAAAGGTCAGTGTAGTCGATCCCTACAACAGGCGAGACTTTAACTAATAAACTGTACTAATTGGCTCGACCAAAAATTCTAGAAAAATATGTAGATGGACATATGAGTCTAGTTTCAGGAAAAATTTACGGAACTGATTTTCGAGTTGTAAAACTCAAGTTATGAATTTTGGAGCGACTAGTACTCAGATTGGCAGCTTGTCTGAAAATTGTCAATAAGTGGGTTGAAGTCTGTTAACACCTTGCGTTCGACTCCGGCGACGGTCTCGGGTTCGGGGTGTTACATAGTAGCTATAGAAATTCTTTTGATTTCTAGGTGAAAATGGTGAATTTTTTGTGGAAGGACCAAATTGTAAAGAAAAGAAAATTTCTTTCTTTTCCTTCTCTTCTAACGATGGTTGCATGCATGGAAAGATGATGAAAGTTCTTCATCTTTCCTTCCTTTTATACTAAATAATTAATAATAAAATAATAAAATATCTCATTAAAATAATATATATCTAATTAAATAATCATAAAATATCATCAACATCATCATTACTTTCTAGATTTCTCTCTCTTCCAATTGACCATTTTGCCCTTTATTATCTTTTAAAATTCCATCATTGAGTCATCATTTAATTTGGTAAAATTACAATTTAGTCCCTCATAGTTCTTCACCTATTCAATTTGGTCCTAATTCATTCATTTTCCTTAGTTTCTAGATCATTCCACTCTTAAAATATTTACACTATTGGTCCTTAAAATTTTTCATATTTACACTTTAACCCCTCAAATTTTGAGTATTTACTATTGTACATCAAAACTTTTCTCACTTTTACAATTTAGTCCTTTCTTGAATTAATATATCATAATATACTTCTCAATATTGACATAACTCAAAATTTCCCTTTTGTCACTTTATTTCCTTATTTTACTATATCAATAATAATATCTTCTTGTAAAAATTTTGAGGTATTACATGTTGCATTACACTTGTATAATTTAATCACCATACATTTGTCTTTATTTTAATTTATTTCACAATATAATATCAATTTAATAATAATAATAATAATAATATTAATAATATTAATAATATTAATAAATATTTAATATAAAACCATAATAATAAATAACGATAATAATAATTTAATATATTACTTATGCATAAAAATCTTTGATTTTTATGCATTTCCACTCTCATTCTTTGTTAATGGCTTAATTTCCATTTTAGTTCTTTCTATTTTCTTTCAATTTATAATTATACTTTTACCCTTTTTTTCACTTTAGTCCTTTTTGATAATTACTCTTAATTAAGCTAAATTCACTTAATAAAAACCTAATTAGACACACCATTAGACTCATAGATATTTCTAATAATTATTTATGAACTCGTTTTACTAAGACAGAAGCTCGATAATGCACTTTTCCGATGCCTGTGAATTTTAGGTCATTACAAACATGCCACATCAACATTAGGGATAAAAAAAATCAATTTTTTGGTGGAGCCATGTAGAATGGCGCCACTTGTATAAATACTAGGGAAATACTGCGATTTTTGAAAAAATGTGGGGAGCTCTAAATAAATTTTCCTTTTTCTGGTGGAGTTAAATAACTTGGCATCACCAGATTCCAAGGCCTTGGTACATTTTGTCCTTTTCCTATTTTTTTATTATTTGTTTTATAATATTTTAAATCTTTTATAATATCATTTTATTGGAACCTTTCTAATTTTTTAAAATTGTTTATTATTTGTTTATTCAAACGTTTTTTTAATTTGTTTATTATTTGTGTTTTTTTTTAAATTGCTCTACCAATTTATTACTAGGAAAATACTGCAATTTTTGAATAGAGCAAAGAAGTGACTCTAGTCCATTGCAGTATAGAGAACCAACTTGCAGGCATCCTGACCAAACCTCTTGGAAAGTCGAGGTTTGAAGAGTTGAGGGAGTTGAGGGTTAAAATTAGTGTTCGCAACATGAAGGCCAAGGAAGAGTATTGCGAGATGACCATTCATGTAAAGTTGGTGAACACTTCAACTTTGGTGGACTAAAAAATATATGAACAGATTTTAAAAAGATTACTTACAAGTTAGACAAAATATATTTACTCTCTGGAAGATTTAGTTTTATTAGTATAAATATTTAGCATTTATTAGTATAAATATTTTTGTTATTTCTTTCCATATTTAGAAATTTCTCTTGTTATAAATACCCTTGTTAATTGTTCAATTTAGACGAGTGAAAAATAATGAAAACCTTAGCGAACAATTCTATTGCTAAATTTTTCTTATTTCTTCTCTGCAATTCTTTCTTCCTTATTTTCAAAATTCCAACAATTGATATCAGAGCTATCTTATTAAAGGTCGTAATTGTTCATACTAAGTTACACATGGCTTCCGCAAGTTCCTCACCACCTTCACCGTTTATTTTCAATGGTGAAAATTATCATATATGAGTTGTCAAGATGAAGACCTACTTGCAAGCTTATGACCTGTAGGAGGTTGTGAATACTGACATTGAGATCATACGATTAAGGGACAGTGCTACAATTGCTCAAATCAAACATCATAGTAACAAGCGAGCTAAAAGATACAAGGCAATGTCATGTATATAGAATGACATCTCGGATGTCATATTTACACGTATTATGGCTTGCGAAACCCTAAAAAAACTTGGGATAAGCTAAAGGAGGAGTTTCAAGGTTCGGATAAGACCAGGCAACAACTCATTAATCTCATGAACTTGAGAATTTGAAGATGAAGGAGGTAGAAACCATGAAGCAGTACGTAGACAAGATTATGTCGGTGGTAAATAACATCAGGTTACTTGGGGAAGAGTTCGTAGATAGTAAGGTCGTTGAGAAGGTCATAACAACACTTGCTGAAAGGTATGAATCAAATATTTCATCACTCAAAGACTCAAGAGAACTCTCGGTGATCACTTTTTCAGAATTGATAAATGCCCTATATACTCAAAGAACAAACAAGAGCATCAATGCGTAAGGAGCATGCTGAAGAAGAAGCTTTGTGAGCCCTAAGTATTGAAGGCGCGAACCCCCAGAAAGATAAGGGAAAGGAAGGTTGGTTAGAGAGGAAGGAAAAGTTGATGCAAGATGGTGGAAAAAAAATCTTCACCATTCTCGCATTGTAAGAAAAACACTCACCCTAAGAAATATTGCTGGTAAAGACTAGATATTAAGTCTAGATCACGCAAGCAGTTAGACCACATGGAGAAATTATTCAAGAACAACGGGCTAACCCTTCAATAGCATGTGCAGGCTCAAGCAGTTGAGTAAGATCACATTCAGAAGGAGCAGGTGTTCATAGCCATAAGTTTTGCATCAAATAACAAAGTCGTGAGAGGTTGGTTGATTGATAGTGGATGCACCAATCAAATGACCTCAAATGAAAGCATCTTTAGAAAGATTGATCAAAGTTGCGATCTTAGAGTGATGATTGGTAATGACGAACTCTTAGAAGCTAAAGGTAAAGGTGAAATTACGATTAATTCGTCATCAGGTATTAAAGTATTTTCTGATGTTCTCCTAATACCTGCAATAGATCATAATATTTTTTAGCATTGGTCAATTGCTTGAGAAAAACTACAATGTAGTTTTTAAGAATTATGGTTGCATAATATTTGATTCATTGGTGCACTCTGACGTGTGCAGATCCATGAAAATACGCTCATTAAATGAATGTAGATACTTTGCTTTGTTCATTAACGACTACACCAGGTATTTCTGGGTGTATTTTTTAAAACAAAAAATTGATGTTGTAGAAGTATTTTGGAAACTTAAAGTATAGGTTAAAAACTAGACTGACAAGAAACTGAAGAAGATTAGGTCTGGCAATGGAATCAAGTACACTTCTGAGATATTCCAAAACTACAGTGAAGAAGTTGGAATATATCACCAGTTCACCAATATTTACACTCTGCAGTATAATAGAGTGTGCGAAAGAAAGAATAGGACAATAATGGACATAGCAAGGTGCCTATTGTTTGAAAGTAAGTTTCCAAATGAGTTTTGGGCTAAGGAAGTGAATACATTAGTCTATTTACTGAACAGGCTACCATCGAAGGCAGTAAAAGTGATGACTCCATTTGAAGCTTGGTTTGGAAACAAACCCTCTGTTTCTCACTTAAAATTTTTTTTTTGTGTCTGTTTTATTCATGTTCCACAGGTGAAAAGAAGCAAGTTAGAAAGGAGGTCACAGTCATATATCTTATTTGGGTATAGCAACAATAGGAAGTGTTATAGAATTTATAATCCTTCCTCCATGAAAATTTTGGCGAACATGGATGTTGTGTTCGATAAAAGTAAAACATGGAATTGGAATGCTACTAAGGCTGAGCAAAGGTTGGGTGAACTGGGTTCGTAAAACCATTATGATGATGGTGAGCTAAGGTCATAGTCTGACGATGAACTAACTGAAGCAGGCTTCGATGGCACTTTAATACGAGGCACGCGATCCATTGATCAGATCTATTAGAGAGCTGACTAGCACTATTTGAACTTGCAAGCTTTAAAGAGGATGAAACTATAGAAGGGTGGAAAGAAGACATGCGAGAGGAAATGAGCATGATTCATAAGAACCAAACTTGAGAGCTCGTTGACAAGCCATCACACAATAAGGTCATTGGCATCAAGTGGGTGTTCAAAACCAATTTAAATGTCGATGGTTCACTTAATAAGCTAAAAGTGAGATTGGTTGTGAAAGGCTTCAGTCAACAGTATAGCATTGATTACTAGGATACTTTTTCCCTAATAGCAAGGTTGGATACAATTGGGTTATTATTGGCCTTAACAGCACAGATAGGTTGGAAAATTCATCAGTTGCATGTTAAATCAACCTTTCTGAATGGATATTTGTAGGAAGAAATCTATGTGGAGCAACATCTTGGGTTCCAAATTAAAGGAAAAGAGGAGAAGGTATATAGGCTTATGAAAGCCCTATACGATTTGAAATAGGCTCCGAGAGCTTGGTACGCAAAGATAGATGAGCATTTCGTGAGCTTAGGATTTGAAAAGAGTCCTAGCGAGCCAACTCTATATGTGAAGAAAATTGGCGGGCTCACTTTGCTAATTCTTTTGTTATATGTAGATGATCTAGTTGTGATTGGAAGCAATAAAGTCTTAGTTAAGGAGTTTAAACAATAAATAGAGTACACGTTTGAAATGTTAGATATTGAGGAAATGAGATATTTCCTTAGTATGGAAGTTTGACAAGTTCAAGAAGGAACTTTTATAAGTCAACAGGGCTTTGCATTGAAGATTTTGAAGAGGTTCTGTATGGCGAAGTGTAAACCAATCAACACGCTTATTACACTTGGAGAAAAACTTTGTAGTAGTGAAAACTTTCAGCAAGTTAACGAGAAGAACTATCGAAGCCTTGTAGGTTGTTTGTTGTACTTAATAGCAACATGACTAGATATTATGTTTGCAGTTGGCTTGTTGTCAAGATTTATGCACTGCTGTAATACTTCTCATTTCAAAGCGGCAAAAAGGGTGTTGAGATACATCAAAGGAACAATTGAATTTGGTGTTTGGCTTGCAATAGCGAACATCGCAATGGTAAACTCCTTAAAACTTGTTGGGTACACTAACAGTGACTTGGCTGGATTAGTGGATGATATGTGAAGTACCTCTGGATATTTCTTCTCACTAGTATCTGGGGTACTCTCTTGGAGTTCGAAGAAGCAATCAACAGTTGCTCAATCCATAGTTGAGGTAAAGTATATAGCTGTAGCAATAGTAGTTAATCAAGCAACCTGGTTGAGAAAATTTTTGTTTGACTTGAATCATGAGCAGGTTGAAGCAACTCAAATTTTTTGCGACAACCAGTCTGCCATAGCAATTGCGAAAAACCCAGTCTTTCATGGAAAGACAAAACATTTTAAAATCAAGTATTAATTTGTGAGAGAAGTTGAATAGAGCAAAGAAGTGACTCTGGTCCATTGCAGTATAGAGGATCAACTTATAGACATCTTGACCAAACCACTTGGAAAGTCGAGGTTTGAAGAGTTGAGGGGTAAAATTGATGTTCACAGCATGAAGGCCAAGGAAGAGTGTTGCGAGATGATTGTTCATGTAAAGTTGGTGAACACTTCAACTTTGGTGGACTAAAAAAAATAAGAACAGATTTTAAAAAGATTGCTTGCAAGTTAAACAAAATATATTTATTTTTTAGAAGATTTAGTTTTTATTAGTATAATATATTTAGCATTTATTGGTATAAATAGTTTTGTTATTTCTTTCCATATTTAGGAGTTTCTCTTGTTATAAATACCCTTGTTAATTGTTCAATTTAGATGAGTGAAAAGTAATAAAAACCTTAGCAAACAATTCTGTTGCTAAAATTTTCTCATTTCTTCTTTGCAATTCTTTCTTCCTTAGTATTGAAATTCCAACAAATTTTAACTGCTTGAAATGTCATTTTTTCATTCCTTGTTTGAATAACATTTAGGGCAACACTTGGGACAACTTATTGGGATAGTTAAAATGTAGTAGGTTTGTTGGCATTTCTTACTTGGATAATTTTGGCTGACTTCCTATCAAAAAATGATCTCTTGTTTTTACTTTTATCAACTTTATTGTTATAGGAGGATTTATTTTTTCTCTTGGTTAAATGATAGAAGAGAGAAGAGGTTGATTGAAAGCAAACTTTATCCTTATCTTATAAGTGCATTTGAAGCTAATAGGAAACTTGCATATGAAGGAATTTATGGGATGATTATTATAGATAATTAAAGAGATAAATTCAGCTTTTAATTGAGTATTTCAAGCCTATCTAAATGTTACAAAAGAGTTCTTATGTTAGCCTATAAATAGGCCTGATGGTCATACACAGAGATGAGTTTTTGAAGTGTCTTTTTTGACTATTGTGTTGAGTTTTATTGTTGTTTTTGTTCGACACTCTTGCAAACATTTTATTCAAGAGTTATTTTCACTTGTAAGTGAGGTTGTTGGGTGAGTAGTTTGTAACAATTGGGTTCATTGTTGGGGTTGCAATTATCCATTATGTAAAAGGATTTTCGTCCCCGAAGAATTGACCAGTAAATAGGTTAGGGTACTATTTTCTCATAGCTTCCTCGGGCTCCCACATAGCCTCTTCCATACCATGACATTGCCAAAGTACTTTCACAAGAGCTATGCTTTTATTTCTCAACTGTTTAACCTCACGTGCTAAAATTTTGATCGGCTTTTCGTTGTATGTCATATCAGGTTGAATTTCAATTTCAAACGGAGAAATCACATGTGATGGATTTGATCTATTTTGACGCAACCTCGACACATGAAATACATTATGAATCTTTTCTAACCTGACAGTAAAGCTAGTCGATATGCCACTGACCCTATTCGTTCAATAATCTCATACGACCCGATGAATCATGGATTTAATTTGCCCTTTCGACTAAAACAAAGTATTTTCTTCCACGGAGATACTTTCAAAAATGCTTTGTCACCGATCTAAAATTCAAAATCTTTTCATTTCAAATCCGCGTACGATTTCTATTGATCTGAAGCTACTTTCAAGCAATCACGAATTACTTTCACATTTTCTTCTGTTTCTCGGATCAAATCAACCCCGTGAATCTTTTTCTCACTCAACTCGGTCCAATACAATGGAGTTCAGCATTTAAGACCATACAATGCTTCATACGGAACCATCTTTATGCTCAATTGAAAACTGTTGTTATACGCGAATTCAACCAACGAAAAATATTTCTCCTAATTGCCTTCAAACTCTAAAACACAACACCAAAGCATATCCTCGAGAATCTGAATTACATGCTCAGACTGCCCATCAGTTTGTGGATGAAAAGCTGTATTGAAATTCAACTTCGTACCTAAAGCTTCTTGTAATTTCTTCCAAAATCGTGATATGAATCTCTATTCTTTATCTGAAATAATCAAAACTAGCACCCACGCAATCTAACTATCTCAACAATGTAGAATTTAGCTAATCTATCAAGCAAAAAATCAATATATACAGGAATGAAATGTGCGGATTTTGCCAGTCCATCTACGACAACCCAAATTGCATCTTTCTTCTTTGGAGACAAGGGTAATCCCTATATGAAATCCATAACCACTCTATCCCATTTCCACTCCGGTATCATCACAAGTTGAAGCAAACCTGAAGGCATTTGATGCTCAGCTTTCACTTGTTGACAAATCAAACGTTTTGATACAAATTCTGAAATGTCTCGTTTCATACTTGACCAACAACACAACTTCTTCAAATCATTATACATTTTGCTACTCCCAGGATGAACAGATAAGCAACCACTATATGCCTCGTATAAAATTTTCTGAATCAACTCTAGATTTTTCAATACGCAAATTCTATCTTAGAACATCAAACAATCATCAGATCCAATTTGGTACTCTGAATCACTAGTCGACTCGCATTGCACTCTTTTAGCTTGCAATTCACTATCACATTTCTGAGTTTTGTAAATTTGTTGAAGGAAAACTGGTTTAGATTTTAATTCAGCTAAGTTCGAACCATTATCGGATAGTATCAACTGTGCATTCATTGCTCTCAAGGCAAACAAGACTTTCTACTCAAAGCATCTGCGACTATATTTATTTTCCCCAGGTGATTATCAATTACTAACTCATAGTCTTTTAGTAATTCGAGCCATCTCCATTATCTTAAATTCAAATATTTCTGAGTCACAATATATTTTAAGCTTTTATGATTAGTAAATGTGTGACATTTTTCATCGTACAAATGATGTCTCCAAATTTTCCATGCAAATACAATAGTGGCCAATTCTAAATCATGCGTCGGATAGTACTTTTCATACGGCTTCAACTGTCTGGAGCCATAAGCTACAAATTTTCCCTCTTGCATCAATACGCAACCCAAACCGTTCAATGGTGCGTTGTTGTAAATCACAAATTCTTTACCAGATTCAGGTTGAACCAATAATGGTGTCTCTGTTAACAATGATTTCAATTGATCAAAACTTTGTTGACACTTCTTGGACCATTCAAACTTGACATCTTTCTGTAGCAATCTGGTCATTGGTGTAGCAATCATCGAGAACCCTTTTACAAAGCGTCTATAATAACCAGCTAATCCCAAAACACTTCTAACCTCGAATACATTTCTAGGTGGTTTCCAATTAATAACTGCAGAAATCTTGCTCGGATCAACTCGAATGCCATCTGCCGATACAATATGTCCCAAAAATCTAACTTCCCGAAGCCAAAATTCACATTTGCTGGATTTAGCATATAGTGGCTTATCTCTCAAGGTTTGCAACACAATCCTCAAATGCTCGGTATGCTCAGACTCATCTTGTGAATAGATCAAAATATCGTCAATGGACACAACAACAAATCTGTCTAAATACGGTTTAAAGATTCGATTCATCAAATCCATAAAAATGGCAAGAGCATTAGTTAGTCTAAAAGGCATAACAAGGAATTCATAATGTTTGTACCTCGTTTTGAACGCAGTTTTTGGCACATCTGAGTCTTTAACTCGCAACTGATAATAACCCGATCTCAAATCGATCTTCGAAAACACTGTTGCACATTTCAATTGATCAAACAAATCATCTATTCTTGGCAACGGATACTTATTCTTTATCATAACCTTGTTGAGCTAACGATAATCAATACACATTCTCATTGACTCATCTTTCTTCTTTGCGAACAATATAGGGGCACCTTAGGGCGAAAAACTCAATCGTGCAAAATCTCTATCTGTTAACTCTTGCAACTAAGCTTTCAACTCTTTGAACTCTGTCGGAACCATTTTGTATGGAGCTATAGATATTGGTGAAGTTCCTGATACTAACTCAATAGCAAACCCAACCTCTCTAACTGGTGGCAACCTAGGCAATTCTTTTAGAAATACATCCGGATACTCACAAACTACAGGTACTAATTCAATCTTCTTTTCAGACACTTTAGTATCTAAAACATATGCTAGATACGCATCACAACCTTTTCTGACATATCTCTCAGCCGACATCGATGAAATCACTATTGGCAATCCACTCTCATCAGATTCAAACCGAAGAATTTCATTATTTTGACACTTTAATTCTATAGTCTTTTGTCTATAATTCACAACGGCATCATGTAGAGTCAACCAATCCAGACCCAGAATCACATCAAACTCATCAAATGGTAAAAGTATCAAGTCAGCTGGAAAACAGTAACCCCGAGTCATTAAAGGACAGTTTTTGCATACTTTGTCAACTAGAACATACTTGCCTAAGGGGTTCGATACTTTAATCACAAATTCAATAGACTCAACAGACAAACTCTTATTAGACACCAAATTCATACATATATACGAATGAGTCAGTTCAGGATCTATCAATGCAATAACATTAGTGTCATAAAGAGAGAATGTACTGGTAATAATATCTGGTGATGACACATCTTCGCGGGTGCGAACGGCGTAAGCTTTAATAGGTACTTTGGCCTCAGATCTCACAGTAGAATCTTTCGTTGTACCACAATTACCACTTGCATTTCCTGTATTTCTTGGGGCCTCCTTCGAGTAGCTATATTATTATCTTTTTCATTTAACTTAGGATAATCTCAGATGAAATGATCTCGCAAACCACAACTGTAACAAGCTCTATTATTATTTTTCATCCAACAATCTCCAAAATGCCGTCTTCCACACTGTTGGCACTTAGGTTTAATATCTTTCACGTTGCCAACACTCGATACCGATGTAGCTTGAGCTTTAGGACTGGTGTATTGCTTTCTGAGATCTCTATTGGAATATCCCGCTGAAGTGGTCGATCGGTTAGAATAATCTCTTCCTCGAATCTCTAGCCTCTGATTCAGCTTTCTTCTTTTCTCGACTAAAGTTTTCTACTTTGTAAGCCTGGTCAACTAACATAACAAATTCTTTCAAATCTAATATACCAACTAGAAGTCTAATATCTTCATTCAACTCGTCAACAAACCATTTGCACATAATCTCTTCGGTAGAAACATACTCCCGAGCATACTTGCTCAACCGTACAAATTCTCTCTCGTACACGGTTACTGTCATGCGACCTTGTTTCAGTTCTAAAAAATCTTTATGCTTTTGATCCAGAAACCGTTAACTGATATATTTCTTTCAAAACTTGGTCTGAAAGAATTCCCAGGTGACTCTCTCACTCGACACCACCAATACTAATGTATTCCACCACTGATACACGATATCTCTCAAAAGGGATATTACACACTTTAAACATTCAGCTGGCATGCAAGAAAGCTCGTCAAACACTCTAATCGTATTTTTAAGCCAAAACTCGGCTCTCTCAGGGTCATCATCAACATTAGCTTTGAACTTTTCAACCTCGTGTTTGTAGATCTTGTTAATTGAAGGCTTATTCAATCTTAAAAGCTCGACTCCTTGAGGAGTTACAAGAACCGATTGGAGATTAGGAGGGGGTAGAGGTTGTTGAGCAGTCGGGTTCGTAGAATATATTGAGTGAACCACTCATTCATCATTTGGAAGAAGGCTTCTTTAGCCTCTCCACCCTAGCTGCCCGTTACGGGTCTAGAATCAAATGGCATTGTCCTTTGAGTGGGAGTGGGCACATTACTCTCAACCTTATCAGCTATAGTTCGATTATGATCCATTTACTATATGAATACACATTTTAAAACGTCAAGAGTCATCACACTATCATAGTTTATATATGGCATGTATAGCTAGACTCTCACATACGCTACGTTAGTCCTAGAATCGACTAAATTGTAGCTCTGATACAAATAAATGTAACACCCCTTACCTGTATTCAATGCCAGAATAGGGTTAAGGAGCATTACCGAACTTACAACACAATTATACATACTTTTAGCATAAATTTCCTTAATTCAAACATTCAACATTCAATATGTCCTTAATACAAGTGTACGAGGCCTTAAACATGCATTGGAATTGGTTCAAGACTAAACCTATAACTTTTAAAACATTTGGAACATATAGAAACTTTTTCTCAAAACAGAGGACACACGTTCGTGTGACCAGGTCGTGTGTCTCACATGGCCACTAGACACGCCCATGTCATAGGCCGTGTAGACATTCGAAATAGAAGTACATGGTCGTGTCCCAGTCCATGTCCTACCTCATGTAACTCTCTGACTTGGGTTACACGGCCAATACACATGCCCGTGTGGCTAGTCCGTGTGCCCTAAAAATGGCCACATACGCTCGTGAGCCAGTCCATGTGGTAGGTCGTGCCAAGCCTGTAGGGTATACTGACTTATACCACACAGCCAAGTCACACGCTCGTGTGTAAGGACGTGTGAAGCATACTGACTTGATTTAATTTCAACACCAGGGGACACATAGCCATGTAACATGATTGTGTGTCACACATGGCTGAGACACACGCCCGTGTCTCTGCCCGTATGGACATAAATTAGGCTATTTACCAAGCCAATTTGCCACCCCATTTGATACACACCTTCACCTACACATATGGCACCAAAATAAAGCATAATAGGCAACACAAAATTACCAAATCAAACATAATTCTTACTATTTCATCTAAACATTTCTTAGCCTAAACCTCAATCACAAACATCATCAATTCCTCAATCATTCCCAAGTAACATTAAACACATTACAAAATGGCATTAGCACATCTAAAAACATTTACCTAATTTACATCATTTTGTTCCAATTCACAAACATGATACTAATTCCACAAACCTCATAATATAAGCCATAAGCACACTTATATATACATAACCAAACTAGCCAAATTAAGCCAAGTCTCACAACTATATATATATATATATATATATATATATACAAACCAAAACATAACCATTAACAAGCCATCTCAAATGGTAAAACTCACTACCAAAACATAACCAACATGACCAATATCTTATACATGCCATATGACCAAACCATAAGCTTAAAGTTACAAAAGTGATGATTGGATAGTGTGACGTAGTCTCCGACGATCCTCGAAACCGAGCTAGCTTTGAAATCATTATAAGACATGGAAAATAAACAAAGTAAGCTTTATAGCTTAGTAAGCTCGTATGATATAAACTTAACTAATCACAAATACATTATTCATCAATTTAAACATATTAACATGAAATTCATGATTACTAACAAACCTTTCACATGCTTATTCATACACTTATATGCAAACAACGTAACTTGCTCGATTTAAAGCTCATACTATGTATGTACATACCTGTACCAATCCATAACAAGCTCATATATATTCAGAATACCATTGAATACTTAATATCTCGTACACTAAGTGTTGTACATAGTTGATGCTTTCTCAAATCGCACACTAAGTGCCATATATAGCCGAAGTTATCTCGACCTCGCACACTAAGTGCCATATATAGCTGAAGCTATCTTGATCTCGTACACTAAATGCCATATATAGCCGAAGCTATGTCGAATCGCACACTAAGTGCCACATATAGCTGATTTGTCGTTGAACATGACTGTAGTCCCATATATACAATTTATGCAATATCAAAGCATTGAAAATATAATTATAACAGTACTTATTACATACGAACTTACCTCAAATATTAAAACGGCTAATCGAGTCGATTAGTCGATAATTTTTGTTTTTCCTTAATCCTGATCCGAATTCCGTTTTTCTTGATCTAAAAATATGAAAAATTAACTCATCTAACATTCGGTCTATTCAATTTAGCCTAGAATTTACAAATTGGAAAATTTACACATTTGTCCTTAATGTTTCGCATTTTTACAATTTAGTCCTTATCAAATAAAATTGCAAATTCATGCAATTGAGTACAAACCTATGCTTAGCCAAATTTAATACATGTTACTAGCAGCCCATATTTTCAATTTATTCAAACTTTTAACCACCACATTTCACATTTTCTCAATTTAATCCTTTTTTGACATTTTTGTCAAAAATCACTTTACAAAAGCTATTAATCTAACATTAAACCTTCCAAATCTATCATAAATCATCAAATTACTCAAGAATTCAACAATGAAAACATGATAAATCTTTAGCAATTTCAAAATTTAAGGTACAAACTAGCTAGAATACGAAGCAACAATCTCAAAAACATATAAATCATTAAAAACCGAGTCAAAATCACTTACCAATTTAACTTTGCAAGTGCCGAACCCTAAAACAATTTCTATGGCTTCTTCTTCTTTGTATTTTCAGCTAATGAAGATGAATGAATAAAATTTTATGCTTTTGTTTTATTAAAATATAACTTAATTACTTATTTACTATTTTAACCTTATTATAACCCATTTAATATCTTCCATTTAATATCCATATATGTCCACTCATGCTATTAATGGTCTAATTACAACATAGGGACCTCCTCTTTTAAGTTCCATAGCTATTTGTCACCTTTAACTAATAGAACATAAATTTTGCATTTTATGCGATTTAGTCCTTTTTATCAAATTAACTATTCCAACGATAAAATTTCTTCACGAAACTTTCACACATACATACTATCATACAATAAACACTTAAAATAATATTAAAATAATTTTACGACCTTAGATTTGTAGTCCCAAAACTACTATTCCGATTTGACTAAAAACGGACTGTTTAAGTGGCTCCATAGAGTAGGATTGGTAAATCTAAATTGCATTAACAAATATTGTGTGTTGATTTCTCTCATTGCCTTACTCTCCTTTTATAATTTTTTTGTTAAATTGTCCTGATCCTACTTCTATTACAACATTAGTTGGGCCATCGAATTGGAACATCGAATTGAAACAACTAGAAAATTGATACTTTTTCAATTCATATCAAAGTAGGCTTTAAGATTTGCTTGAATATTATGTTCTGTTTGCAACCGTGGAATCCATAAAGGAAGGTAGTTCAATTACTTAATCCCCGTTGCTACTTGGTTTAGAAAACCATGCATGTTGAAAGGCACGTATGTATGCTTTCACCTTGTTCATTAATGAAGCAACCTGGGAAGCTATTGAAGATAGGTGGATTCGACCCATTATGACTACTGTTGATGGCATGACATGTCCTAAAGAAGAAGCAAATACATTACCGCTGCTCATGGATATTCACAAGTTCTAAATGTCATTTTTGGTGGATTTGACTTCGACCAACTTCAAGTCATTTATTTGTGTGAATCTGCTAATGCATGGAAAATCTTGTAAAATCAACATGAAGGAAATGATGTCGTGCTGTCAAAACTTCAGATTAAAATTAAAAAATATATATTAGAATTAATTAAAGACAAATAGGCAGAATTTGAAAAAGGCAATGAGCTAACTTAAAAATGAAATCCTTCATTTTCATGTCCGTTTTACATTTCATGTTGGGGATTTGTGGTTGTCGCTCCTAATAATGTCATTTTCGAGGATCAAACCCCGTTCTCTCATTGAAAATGCAATGCACCTTGCCACTACACCCAACACTTGTTAATTCCAAACTTTTTTATTATATGATAAAATTGTTTTAAAAATATAAGTTATGCACGTAACATAATGATTAGTATAGAAAATAGGCGGGTAAAGACTAGTTATTTTAACTAAAAGATGAGTAGTTATTTCAAGCAATTTTTCATAAGGCGAATTGGTTAAACCACAAGAATTATTGAAAATTAAAAAGAATAGAAAAAGCTATGAATAATAAAGAAAAAAAAGTTTTTGAAAATAGTAATAATAATATAAACCTTCATTTTATAAATTAAAAGATTAAAATTAAATATTTAAAGTAATTTAAGTAGAAAATCAAACTGTTTTATCCAGTTCAATTTTCTTTCGGTTTTTAATAGTAATTGAAGCAATTGGACCCAATTCCGACGACCATGATTTTAAGAAAAATGTTTATAATTGTATTCATTTCTCGGCTCAAATGACAAACAATAATTTGAAAATATTAAAAAAATGTTTATAGGATAAGTTAAAAGAACCAATTGATGTTTTGCAGATAAAATGGTAAATATTATTACTAAAACAAGGACCAATTCGTTAAATGCTTTTGTCGCCGAGCATCCGATATACCTTCGTTAGCTGAATATTTTTCTCGTCATTCCCCGGCATAAGCAAGTAAATGTCTTTTTTTTTTTAATTTGGATTCCATTCTACAGACCTTCATCTCATGAATGAACACACCTTACTCTCTTATCCTATATGAAACTTGTATATCAACTTGGCCATTCATATGATTATTGGAAAACAAAGAAACAAAGGAGACTTCATTGCTGAGCTACCAATCATAATGTCATCATCACTTGATATGTATATATGTTGATTCAGACCGTCCCTTCTTCCTCATCTTCGTCATCTTCCGCATCGTCGATTCCAACCCAATTTGTGAATGCAAAAAGAAACTCTTTGAAACTCACTGATCCATTTTTATCCCAGTCCATTTCTTCTGCAACCACACAATACACTTTGTTCAGTGTATGCCAAAACTTCCTAGTACTTATTAATGCAGTTTTACATAAGTGAAGTAAAAATAAAAATAAAAAAATGCACACATATGGTATGGAGATTGCTGACCAAATCTTTTCATGGCTATTCGTCCAGACGAACGCTCCCCGGATTCATTTATGGCTTGAACCATCTCGTTCTTGCTAACAAAACCATCCTTGTTCTTGTCCAAGAACACGAATGCATCAACAAAGGTTTCGAATGTGGCCTCCAAGTTTGGCATTCCCATTCGTGATTTCTGATAATGTCATGGAAGGCCAAGATAACAGACAACAAACACAATTATAGCAAGTATTATAGGGATGGGATACTATGAAAATGTCATATGTCGATGGAACACAACACCTCAAGGTAAATGTTCAAGACAGCTACATATAACTTAAAACAAACAGAGATAAGGTGAATCAAGTTTTGTGTTAAGGATACACCTTCATGTCCAGGAGCATTGTCCTTGAGAAGATAGACTAGGCAAAGAAGTACAATGAACTCGTTGAACTTTATTCCCATATTTTGATTGAAATCGCATGCCTTAAACAGATCACTTATCTCCTCCTCTGTGAATGAAATTTGAAGTTTGTTGAAACATTTTTTCAGCTCTTCATTGTCGATTGCACCATTTGAGTCCTCATCTACAAAGAAACGCAATGCATGGAACATGCCACTCAAAATATTATGCAAAACATATAAAGATGTAAGTAGAATTTTTATTTAGAAGAGGGAAAAAAGGGCTATACCAAACTGCTCAAACACGGCTTTACAATTCCTTAAGCTCTCATCAATTTTAGGGAATTTTAAGATAATACTGTTAAAGGATTTCATTGCAGTTCCTTCAGAAGCCCTTCGCTGCATAGCTTCAACCATTTTAGCTTCTAGTTTTGTTTCTGCCATTTCGAATGATTTATCATACACCTCCCATTTCCAACTATTACTGGGACGTGGAAGACAGGCTTAATGTTTTCCTGCCATAAAAGTAGAAAATATTAAAAATTATTGAAGCCATCTCATTGTAGCAAACATGACAACAAACAAATCAAAAATTCTATTTATCTGCAACCAGTATAGTCATACGAACATAAACAGAATACCATGAAGATATATATTAATTTTTTTTGTGGTAAAAACCCAACTTGATATCAAAGATGAGATATTTCATGAGCTATCAACAACTTAACATAACACAAATATGGTTCATGGCTGAATAGTTACCAGGAAGATATAGGGAGTTGAAAAGCCAAGCAGGATCCTTTGGGTCTTCTGCTACCCTAAAAACAAAAAGGAAAAAGGCTTGAATTCGACCAGCTTTGAGCTTCTAAAGGCAAACAAGAAAACCAACTCTAGGATCTGAATTGTGTCCAAAGAGGAGGAAGAACAAGTAGAAGAAAAAAGCAAAGACAAAATTAAGGAAGGACTGATGAAGAGTGAGAGAGAAAGTGGGAGAGTGTGGAGGGTTGATTTTGTCCATTTTGATCTGATTTGAAAAGGCAAGGTTTGTGGTGAACCCACCACGTATTTGGTTTCCTTACGAATCACCATCTGTATTTTCGTCTCTTCTAATGTTGCAGTTGTTGGGTTGAGTCTGGGTTTCTTGCATTGACTTTTTCCACAAAACAAAAACTATACTATTATCATTCGTCAACGTGTCTATATATGTATATATGTGGTCTAAGGAGCAGAAGATGATCGATTGAGTACAAAAATGGAACTCATCTAAGTCTAAGTGAATAGATTGTATAAAATTGTGATTTCACGTCATTTCTATCTATTTTTAATAGCAGAATGACAAATCAGATTTTTATTCTTAATTTTTAGCTTTTTCCTCTTTAAAAAAAATTCAAATTCAACTAAAACTAAAACTACTAAAAACCAAGACTTTGTCATTCTTTTATTAGAAAAGAATAGAGATGACGTGAAATCACAGTTTTATACAATCATTTCTCTATAAAGTAAACCCTTAAATTGAAAATTCATCCTAATAGTTTGATCATTAAAAAAATTTGTTTATTGGTAAACCGAGTAATAGCTAACTCGAAGAATAAGAGGTGAGCATTTATGTTAAATATGACTCCTATTTTCAGTCAAATTTGAGAAATAATCTTTCAGTTGAACTCTGTTTACTTGTTTCAATCAAACACTGATTAGTTTAGATTATTTTATTATTATTTGACCTATGAATTTAGCCTATAAATAGACTTTTTTACACCCTTAGAAATATACACCCATTAGAGATTAGAACTCATAACACATTTAGAGAATTTTGTGTTTACGTTTTGTAGGTTCTTTGCTTTCGGGTTTTCAGGTTTTAGTTTTTATCTCCATCTTTTGTATTCTTCGTTCTTTTGCCATTACAGTAAAATTATCTTTGCCCGTGGTCTTTTATCCTCTTTGGAGGGGTTTTTCCACGTTAAATTTGTGTGTTCAATTTCTCAATTTATTCCGCTATTTTATCTGTTCGCTGCTTAATCGGGTCGAAATCCTAACAAGTGGTATCAGAGCTAGTTCAATTTTCATAGATCAGCCAGTTCAGATATGGCAACAATAAGGTTTGAAATTGAGAAGTTCGATGGTGAGACAAATTTCAATCTGTGGCAAGTTCGGATGATGGCAATTTTAGTTCAATCAGGCTTGAAAAAGGTTGTTACCGGGAAAAAGCCTGAGAATCTAAATAAAACAGAATGGGAAGAGCTTGATGAAAAGGCTTTATCTGCAATCCAGTTGTGCCTCGCGAATACGGCATTGCAGGAGGTATTGATGGAGAAGACCTCATCTGCCTTGTGGAAAAAGTTAGAAACTCTTTATGCGACTAAGTCTCTGGCTAACCGTTTAGTGTTGAAACAACGTCTATTTACATTTCGCATGAACGAAGGTGAGCTTCTTAGAGATCACATTAGTCAATTCATTACTCTTTTAAATGATTTAAAGAACGTTGAGGTTCATATTGATGATGAAGATCAAGCTATGCTATTATTGTGCTCTTTACCCTCTTCATACAAGTCTTTCAGGGAGACCTTGATTTATGGCAGAGACAAACTCTCGTTCGAAGTTGTGAAGGGTCATTTGTTGAGTAGAGACAAACTCGAAAATGAGCTTTATTTGGATAGCAAAGCAGATAGGCAAGCTTCTGTTTTGGTGGCATCAAAGAAACAAGACAAAAGGTGTCGCTATTGTAAAAAGTTAGGTCATGTCAAAGCAGATTGTTATAAATTGTGAAATAAAAGAGCTGCTGAGAGTAACGAGGAGGATGTAGCTGGTGCTAATTTGGCCGATGAAAATGGTGATGATTTCTTATTAGTGTCAACGAGCGATAACTCTAAGCTCACGTCTGAGTGGATCCTAGATTTAGGATGTTCTTTCCACATGTGTCCCAATAGAGAATGGTTCTCTACATACAGTTCAGTTGAAGGTGCAGTTGTGCGCATGGGAAACCATTCATCTTGTAAGGTAATTGGTATTGGTACTGTTAAAATTAAGATGCACGATAGGACAATTAGGACACTCTCAGATGTCAGGTATGTACCTGATTTATGAAAGAATCTCATCTCCTTGAGTATTTTAGAGTTGAAAGGATGCAGAATCAACATCGAGTCGAGCGGTATTAAAGTATCTCGTGGAGCTCTCATTTTGTTAAAAGGTAAAAGAATCGATAGTCTTTATATTTTGGAAGGTTCTACAGTGATCGGTGAAATCGGACGTCCCTCGTCTGTTACAGAGTCAAAGTCAACTCGTTTGGAGCAGAGGCAACTTGGTCATAGGAGGGAAAAAGGTACGACCGTTTTGTTGAAGAGAGGTTTTCTTTTGGATGCAGGTTTTGAAAAGTTAGGGCACTGTGTTCGTGAAAATCAGACCCGGGTTAATTTTGATTTGGCAGTGTACAAGTCGAAG
This sequence comes from Gossypium arboreum, assembly GCF_025698485.1. Classification (NCBI taxonomy): domain Eukaryota; kingdom Viridiplantae; phylum Streptophyta; class Magnoliopsida; order Malvales; family Malvaceae; genus Gossypium; species Gossypium arboreum. The sequence goes on along the minus strand of NC_069070.1, from coordinate 107,765,013 downwards.
GCTAGAAGTCTTCCAGTTTCTAAACACAAATTCGACTCAGTTAATTCCCTGCATAGTTCAAGATAGGCTCGTGGCGGCTTTGGCAAAGATGGCGGTGTGGAAATATGAGTCAAGGTGGAGATTTGTTAAATATGACTCCTATTTTCAGTCAAATTTGAGAAATAATCTTTCAGTTGAACTCTGTTTACTTATTTCAATCAAACACTGATTAGTTTAGATTATTTTATTATTATTTGACCTATGAATTTAGCCTATAAATAGGCTCTTTTACAACCTTAGAAATATACACCCATTAGAGATTAGAACTCATAACACATTTAGAGAATTTTGTGTTTACGTTTTGTGGGTTCTTTGCTTTCTGGTTTTTGGGGTTTAGTTTTTATCTCCATCTTTTGTATTCTTCGTCCTTTTGCCATTATAGTAAAATTATCTTTGCCCATGGTCTTTTATCCTCTTTGGAGGAGTTTTTCCAAGTTAAATTTGTGTGTTCAATTTATCAATTTATTCTGCTATTTTATTTGTTCGCTGCTTAATCGGGTCGAAATCCTAACAACTTATCTAATTAAATTGATTTAATCACCTCAACAAATCAAATTTAATTAATTTTATTTGCTTTAATCGTTTTTAAAATTAATAGATTTTGGAAATTGGTTTATTAAGTTAGTTATCTCTTTTTTTTTTAACATGAAATTCATTTGTAAAGAGAAAACAAGAATAATCAAAAGACTCAAAGAACCGAGAGAAACTATAACCTAAGGCAACAAGACAACTTTTGATTTGATAGTGAAAGAAACATAGGTACTTGTAAATTTTTCATTTAGACTTGTATCTTTAAATGATTGCTACAAAGGACAATCAAGGATTTCTTGTTTTTAAGAGTATTGAAACATGATGGATATTTGATGAAAGAATGTATAGAGGTAGAAAGCAATAAAACAAAACAAAAAAATAAATTGATTATAAACTTCAGTTTTTCATTCTACAATTTTGGTTTACATGAACATCTATACTTAAATAACCTGAAAATAATAATAAACAATTACAACTTGGCAACTGTTGGAACTTGTACAGTACAACTTGTCTCTTTATTGGTTGATTTTAGTCTATTCAGCAGCCAAAACATCTTATCAAAAATTATCATTGTTTTAGTGCAAGTTGGCAACTTGTAGAGAAAGAACTCGCATGCATAAGCTAGCCTAACACAGCTCGTAAATTTGGTTGAGCTCACACCTTTGAGGAGTTTGCATCTTTGGACTTGTGTTTGCCATTGTATGGATGGTCACTTCGCAACACTCCTCCTTAACCTCCATGCTACAAACCCTAATATCATAATGCTGGTTCTCGAACTTCATCTTCCTAATAGGTTTTATTAGAATGTCTGCTAACTGATCTTGTGAACTGTGGTGAACCAAAGTTATTTCCTTAACTTGTTCCACTTATCTCACAAAATGATACTTGATTTTGAAGTGTTTTGTTCTTCTATAGAACATTAGATTTTTTTTGCAATTGCGGTAGTAGAATGATTATCACATTTTATTTTTGTTACGGCTATAGCATACTCAGCTTCAGTAGTTGATTGTGCTACTGTTTCCTTCTCTTTTGAACTCCAATTGAACACACTAGATCCTAGAGTTAAAAAATAACCTGAAGTGTTCTTCATATCTTCAGTAAACTAAATCAATCACTATAATACCCCTAACCTGTATCCGTTACCAGAATAGCGTTACGAGGCATTACCGGACAATATAGCATTTATCAAACATTCAATATCACATCTCATTCATTCACATGCACAAAGTCCCTTAAATAGGTCTACGAGACCTTAAAAGATGCTTAAACGAGGTTCGAGACTAAATTGATAACATTTACAAACTTTAGGAAACATAGAAAAAAAATTTTAATTATAGGGTCACACGCCCGTGCGAACAGGCCGTGTGCCTCACATGGCTATAAGACACGCCCGTGTCATAGGCTGTGTGAAAATAGGGCATACATACTGACTTGGACCACACGGCCGGAGACACGCCCGTGTGCCATGGCCGTAGGAAAACTAGGGAGGTTACTGACTTGGGTCACACGGCTGACCACACGCCTGTGTCTCTAGCCCGTGTACCCTTCGAAATGGCCACACACGCCTGTCTGCTAAGCCATGTGCCATTTAGGAGGGTATATTGACTTATGTCACACAGTCAGTCACATGGCCGTGTGTGAGTCTGTGTGACACACATGGCTAGTAGGCACACCTGTGTGTCCAGGCTGTGCCAAACCTGTAGGGTATGCTGACTTAATTCGTAAGGCTACCCTAAGGGACACACAGCCGTGTAACATGACAGTGTGTCACAAATAGCTGAGACACACGCCTGTGTCTCTGCCCGTGTGGACAAAAATAGGCCATTTGTAAAGCTAATATGCCACCCTATCCACAAGCATACAAATCAACCAAAAAACAACCATTTAATTACATTTTTAGGCAACCAAAAACATGCCAAATCAATCACATATCAAGCTATATATATATCATCAACCAATTCAACTATTAAATTCCATATACATATATATATATATACCAAACCCATATACCAAAACCTGAAACACCCCAAACCTGGCCCAGTCGTTAAGGCCGAATCCGACGCGCCACTTTGAAGTCAAAAACCCATGTTCCCTTTTTAGTGTTTTAAAAAAAAGTCGACTTTTGTCAAACTAACCAAGTGAATGGAAGCTGGGCACCAGGTAGGTATCCATAACAGAGGAGGTGAGCCATGAAGGCTGCTTAAGTACCAAGCTCTCCGATTGGATCCAATCCTAGACATGCCCACATCCATTGTCACACTTGGTTATAACAAGTTGAAATTTCTTTGAGTGATTATCTTTGGTAAACCGAATATTCATGACGTCGTGTTATTTTAAAAAAAAACAAGTATCATTTTGAAATCACACCCTAAGTCTAGCCCATTTGAATTAGTATCCATCAATTTAAAGTTGTTTTTAATAATATACTCCCATAAAAATCAAAGAAGAAAATAAAGTTAAAATGGCCTTATTACAATCCAAAAATTAAATAGCAATTAAAAATAACTTAAGAAAACCAGTCTCTTTTTCAAACCCAAAAGTATTCACCATGGCCACTCTGAATCCCTCCGGCTCCAAGTCACCCACATCAAGGCTCACCAAGGTTAAAGAAGGGTGAGTTTGGGGAAACTCAGTGTGTAAGGAAAACCCATTCAAAGCCCAAGTCAGCTCAAGCCCATTGGGCCTAAGCCCATTCAGTAATAAGTGGTCTTGGGCGAGCCCTTTCAGATTACAATAAAGCGGGCCTTAACCTCTTATTCAGATAACAGATGGCCCATAGGCCCATTTCAAAATACATGCAACATCAAGAAACATATGCAAGCCCATTTGGGGAGACTATTCAACCCACCAACCACTACACTCCACCGTATTACACCATACACTCCATGTGGGAATAGCTCAACCCACCCATTAACACTCCACAGATTGCAACCTTGCTTGCTCGATTAACATAAATTGAGGCAAAGCCTCCAAGACGTGGACAAGCCACTTTCAGTACTTCCTCCGTCAATATCCCATCCCATGCATCCGATAATAACAACATGGCATGCAAGTAAATAACAACGATCAAACATGCATTTAGGTCAATTTAACCCTATGGGTATTTGGTAATTTATCTCCTAGGGTAAAGCGTAAATTTTTCACTTTTAAAGGTATTTCAGTAATTTATCTATTTTAGGGTTTTTCATGCATATTCCTACCTTTCACGTACTAATGAAATCACTATCGAGGGTTCTTACCGAATTGGGCCGTTGGCCCATCATTCCAATTTTGGCCCATTAAGCCCAAAAATATCGAGGGCACGTAAATCATGCACTTTGCGTCCAAACATTGCAGCTTACCAAAAACATTAATCGATTTACCTCACGAGCATTCGCACACTCGCAAATCTACAAAATACTAGTTTTCGAAATTTCGGCTTTTCGACTTTTGCCGATCTAAACTAAGAAAGAGGGTGTTAGTTACACACCTGTTTGCGACGATATGCTGACAAGATCCACACACGAACCGCCTACAATTGGACTACTAACACGTTAATCTAACTATTCAAATACAAACTACGTATTAACCCCTTACAATATTCGGCCAACCACACCTACAGATCATAGTAAGCTTAAAAGAAATCAATAAGCAACTTATTAACAAATTTTTGTTAATGTTTACCACATAATCATAATTTCACTGCAAGCTGTCTTCCTGAGCAACAGTCACTAAATCATTTATAACTGGAGCTATGAAACTCCAAATCAAGTGTCGTTAATTTTCCCTGAAAATAGACTCATATATCTTCTATCCATAAAATTTTCAGAATTTTTGGTTTGGCCAATCAATACCAGATTTTTCTTAAAGTTTCCCATGTTTCACTATTTGACTAATCTGACCACTCTTCATTACGAATCAAATTTCTCATTGTACAGAATTCAAAATATGTTCTCGTTTATTTCATTTGAAACTAGACTCATTAAGATTTAATTACATAATTTATTCACCTTCTAGCTCATCTCTCACAATTTATGGTGATTTTCCAAAGTCACATTACTGCTGCTGTCCCAAGCAGATTTATTACCAAATCACTCTTTCACACATAACTTGCATGCATGTTATTTAAACATGTATATCACCAATCAATCATCACATATATATGAGTTTACTTAAGTATAGTCTCCATTTCATCATTTTAAAGCACAACATGTTAGCCGATTTTTCCCTTTAGCATCTAAGGCACATGCATGCTCATTTGTTTGGCTCAACTTCACCTATCTTCCATCTTTCATCAAAAGAACATGAAACAACAACCATTTCCTTCATTTTAATTCATGACCAAATGCTCACAAAACAACCAAAAACCAAAATATGCTTCAAGAGTTAAGGTAGAATCAAGAAGAACTCATGAACATCAAGATAGAAGCAAACTACCATGAACTTACCTTTAATTTTCTTCCCCAAGTGACCGAACATTCAAGAGCTTTCTCCTCTCCTTTCTCTTCTCTAACTTTAGGCTATGATGAACAAAGATGGACAAAACTTTGTTCTTTTCACCCCTTTTTCTTTTAATAAAATTTCATATTTCATCCATTTAATACTTTAATACAAAAGACATGAAATGCCCATCATGGAACATTTACCTAAACCATTATCATGGACCATTTACCTAACCCATTATCATGGAATATTTACCTAATCCATTATCATGGAACATTTACCTAACCCATTATCAATTTGTATCAATTTGTACCATAAATTATGGATATCAAGTGCTCATATTGTCTACAACAACATGATGGCTGGCCACTTCATGTAAAATGGGAGGTTTGTCATGCAAATCCTCCTATTTTGCACTCCTATTTATTTGGCCACTTCAATTTAGCCTATAGCATTTTCAAACATTTTCACATAGGTTCTATTTCATAATTTCACCCCCTTTTTCTTATGGAACAAAAATTAACTAAAATTGTCAGGTTCTATCTTAAGCTTGGCTTTCTAGAGGCCCACTAACATAATTAAACTTATGCCAACATTCACAGAATTCTCGAAAATTGGGGCGTTACAAAACCATTAAAATTTACCATTCCTCAAACATTGATAACTAACCAAATCAACATCCATTTAACTATATCCACAGCTATGGCAAACATACCAAAACAATCCAACATATAATGCATTATATGCATCATATATATCACTTATCAATCACAAAACTTAAGCCAACTTAAATGGCTAAAATCATGCCAACATTTACATCATTAACAAGCCAAATCACATGGCTAACAATCATAGCTCAAAACATATCAAAATGACTCTAACCTATACATGTCATATACCATATATACAAGCTTCAAAAGTACCAACAAATGATTGAGAGTGTGACGACCTTTCCCGACAATCCCCGAGTCCGAGCTAGCTTTGATTATCTATAAAACATGGATAAATAACACACAGTAAGCTTGATAGGTTAGTAAGTTCGTAGTTAAGCAATTCAATTCATTAAATAATATAATTCAACCATTTGCACATTACCAAATAAACATTACATTAACACAAACCTTATTCATGTCTCAAACATGATTAAATACTATTTCATTAAACTCTCTCAATGTAGTACTTGAATAAGTTCCGTACATACCCGTATCAACTTGTACTAACCTCTTTCTCAACCTCAGCATTCATTTATCCGTTAAACCATTAAGGATAGAAATCGGATACTCATGAATCACAATTTATAAGTACCTATACCATGGCCCATAGCCAAATCAAGGTAACTTATCCCAGAGTACCTATACAATGGCCCATAGCCAAATCAAGGTAGCTCCTCTCAAAATACCTATACCATGGCCCGTAGCCAAATCAAGGTATTATTCACACCTAAAGTGCCTATATCATGGCCCGAAGCCAATGCATTAACTTAATGACAATACATTATCATCACCATTTTACTTAAGGTTTAACCGGGAAATTTTGCTTGTCGATTTCATCGTTGAACACTTCCGTATAGTCGTATTCACAATTCAAACATTATCCACAATCTCATAAACACATTTTATGCAATAACAAAGCATATAAAATTCATTTATAATGAAATTAACATCTACGAACTTACCTCGGTCGTAGAAACAACGAAACTAGCTGATTAATCGAGTACTTTGTTCTTGCCTCGATCTAAGTTCGAGTTCCTCTTTTCTTGATCTATATGTATTCAAAATTAACTAATTTAATCACCTACTCATTCAATTTCATCCAAAAATATACATTCGGGCATTTTTCACTTTAGCCCCTAAACTTTCACATCTATTCAATTTAGTCCATATTTCTCAAATACACGAAATTCACAAAATTCAATTTAATCCATGCTTGGTCGAATTACCATAGTGTCCTTAGAAGCCCATATTTCACATTTATTTCACATTTCAGTCACTTTAAATTACACATTTCACAATTTAATCCTTAAATGATAATTTCACTAAAAATCACTTTATAAAACATGATAATCTATCAACAAATACTCATTTTCCATCATCAAACATTCAAGAACTCAAGCATTCATCAATGGCACTTTACAAAATCATCATAAATTCTAAAAATTAAGGCACGGGCTAGCTAGTACTCTAAGCAACGATCACAAAAAACATAGAAATTATAAAAAACTGAGCTAAAACTATACCTTAATCAAGCTTCAAAAGTGCCGAATGTATAAGCCCTAAAAATAGAGTATTCTCTCCTTCACAATCAGTTGAAGATGATGATTTTTAAGGCTTATTTTAGTTTTGTTTTAATTAATATAATTTTAATAACAATTTTACTAATTTAACCTTTATTAAACCATTATAAAATCATTCATTGAATGGTCATTTATGTCAAATTCCACTATCAATGGTCTATTTACAACATAAGGACGTCCTATTTAATAAGTCATGACAAATAGAAACCTTTATCATATAGAATGCAACTTTTGCATTTTATGCGATTTAGTCATTTTTCTCAAATTGAGCTATTAAACGATAAAATTAGCTCACAAAATTTTCACACATATATATTCACATGCTATAAACACCAAAAATAATATTAAAATAATTTTACAACCTTGGATTTGTGATTTCGAAATGGCTGTTCTGATTTAGCTAAAATCGAGCTATTACAATCACTGTCTGAATACCCAAGTAACTTGACCTTTTCAGTTTTCACAAACTTCACTCCCGCTTAAAGTTCCTCCTACGTATCATAGAACCTTTTGATTGCTCTGTAGTGGTTTGCGTTGCAGCAATGCATGTACCTTGACAACAGACTTACACCAAACATTATGTCAAGTTTGGAGGCAGTCAAAAAACAAGCATCCAACCAAGCTTCTATAGCTTGTTTCATCAACTCTTTCAACATCTTCATTGCTGGAAAACTTCTCACCTTATCCGATAGGGGTGTTCATAGACTTACAATTCTCCTTACAGTATCTTCGCAGAATCTTTATGGCGAAACCTTTTTGGTTTATAATAATTTTACAGTGAGTTTGAATTACTTCTAGACCAAGGAAATATGTCATTTCTCCCAAGTCTGACATTTCAAACTTCACTTGCATTTACTCTTTAAAATCAACCACTAGTTCGATGTTGTTGTTAATCACAAGTAAATCATCAATACACAATGATGTAATGAGAAGAGCTTTATTACTAGCTTTCTTCATATATAGTGTGGGTTCGCTGACACTTCTTTCAAATCCCAAGTCTGTTAGATGATTATTGATCCTTACATACCATGCCCTTGGTGCTTGCTTTAGGCCATACATTGCTTTCTTTAGTTTGTATACCTTGGCTTTGTATCTAGGCACTACGAACCCTTGAGGCTAGTCGACATAAATTTCTTCTTTCAAGAAACCATTCAAAAAGGTTGACTTCACATCCATTTGATGTATTCTCTAACCCTTTTGAGCTGCAAGAGTTAGATTAGCTTTATGGTTTCTAACATCGCAGCATGTGCAAAGGTTTTAGTGAAGTACACCCCATATTGTTGGCTAAACCCCTCACAAATGACTAAACCATCAGGATTCATCTTGGTTCTAAACACCCATTTTACTCCAATTACTTTCTTATGAACTAGCCTATATATTAGCTCCCATGTTTCGTTTTTGTTGATCATGTAGTTGATTTCTTCTTTCATAACATTTCGCCATTCAACTTCTTGGGCTGCTTCTTCAAAGGTGACTAGTTTCAGCTTTGCTAGATTCCATCTTTGATAGACTTTAGTGATCAACCTTATCCGTCGCACTAGTTGATCATCAATAGCTTCATTTTCAATTTGATCTCCAGTGGCTTGCAGATCCAATTTAAGTGCTCTCTGCTAACATATCTCTTGATCTGTTGCATCCTATTTCTAGATTCTCCTTTTATTGAACTTCACATCTTTGCTTATGATTATTTTATTGGAGAAAAGGTTATGAATTTTATAACCTTTCTTAACACTGGAATATCCAACAAAAATCTCTGGTTGCGATCTGCTATCCAGGTTGCTTCTTTTCTCTTCTGAGATATGAACAAAATAGGTGCAACCAAATACTCGTAGGTGAGAAACAAAGGGTTTAAAACCATACAAGACCTTGAATGGTGTCTTTCCTTCAACAGCTTTAGTTGGTGGTTTGTTTAGCAAGTAAACAACAATGTTTACTACTTCTGCCTAAAAATTGTTTGGCAATTTGCTCTCAAACAACAAGTAGCTAGCCATATTCATTATTGTTTTATTTTTCCTTTCACTTACTCCATTCTATTGTGGAGTATACACATTGTTCAACTAATGATAGACACCAGCTTCTTTGCAGAATTTTTGAAACTTTTCTGAAGTGAACTCTGTCCCATTATCTGATATTACCATCTTAAGCTTACAACCACTTTGGTTCTCAACTATAGTTTTAAACTTGAAGATGATATCAACCACTTTGGACCTATTCTTGATGAAGTACACCCAACAAAACCTCGTACAATCATCAATAAACAACACAAAGTACCCACTTCCATTTGACGAACTTGTTTTCTTGGGTCCGAAAATGTCAGTATGTACTAAGTGCAACTTTTCATTGGCTCGCAATGCTCTATTTGTAAGAAATAGAAGCCTTGCATGCTTTCCAAGTTGGTACACCTCGTATATATCTTCATGATAAACCATACTTGATAAATTTTCAATAAAGTTGTTCTTGGACATTTGGCTTAAGAACCTGTAATCAACATGTCTCATTCTCCTGTGCCATAATTTGGTTTCATCCAGTGAGTTGGTATAAGCTACAAAAGTTGCTATGTTCCAGTTAACAACAAAACTTCTATCAGCCATCTTTGATGATATGAGCTCTTATTCATTAGGATTAAGGATTAGACATATATTTTCCTTGAATACCACAGAATATTTCTTCTGGAGCAGTTGATCTACACTTAGCAGATTTTGATCTATGTTAAGAAATAAAAGAACATCAGTTACAAGTTTAGTACCTGATGGAGTTTTAATCAAAACATCTCCCTTTCCAACTACTTCGATGTACTGGTCATTTCCAACTTTCACCTTCGAGTGGAAACTTTTATCAATGCTCTTGAAAATGCTTGCATCTGTATTCATGTGACGTGCATAACCACTATCAACAAGCCAATTCTTTCTATCTTTGCTTGAGGATTCACATGGTGCAACAAATTGGGCTCTACAAGAGGGTTCATATGGTGCAGCGAACTGGGCTTCATAGGAGCTTTCACATAATGCAATGAATATAAGTTCTTCTAGATTTGTTTTTATTGTTTGTGCCTGAGCATTTTCTTTTTGTGCATGCCCCTTATTCTTGGACACTCTCTCTTCATGACCAAATTGTTTGCAGTTTTGCATTGAGCATTAGACCTGAACTAATAGGCTCTATCAGAGTGACCCAGCTTCTTGCAATGCGAGCAAGGTAGATTTTTTTTCTTTCCACTATCTCTTTTTGACTTTTCGATTTTATCTGACCAACTCTTCTTTCCTTTCTGATTTGAGGAGCTCAAGCCTTCTCTATTTCTAGCTTAAAAGGCTCCCTCAACATACCCCTCTTCTTTACTCGTCTTTCATTATTCTTGAGCATACAGAGCGTTGATTAGTTTAGAGAGTGAGATAGTTGGAAGATCCCTCGATTTTTCCTCTAAGGATAAATTTGATTCATATCTCTGAGGAAGTATGGTAATCACCTTCTTAACTACTCGATTTGTCTGCGAAATGTCCCTTAGCAGTCTTATCTGGTTCACTAGTACCATGATTCTATTTGAGTACTGTTTTACAGTCTCAGCTTTCTTCAGTTTGAGGTTTTGAAAATCTCATTTGAGATTGATCAATTGTTGTTGTCTTGTCTTCTGCGAACCCTAGAACTCCTCTTTGAGTTTATCCCAAAATTGTTTAGGAGTGTCACAAGCCATGATTCTTGTAAAAATTATATCTGAAACACCATTTTTCATGCAAGACATTACCTTATGTTATTTACCACATTCCTCACTGTGTTGTCTCATTTGAGCAAGAGTTAGATTTGCTTTTAAGGTTGGTGGTTCTATTTTAGCGTTTACAAACTCTCATAGCTCAAATGCTTGAAGATAAGTCTTCATTTTTACTACCTAAATGTCGTAGTTTTCTCTTATGAAAACAGGGGTGGAGGTGGTGAAAAGCTTGCTGAAGACATTTTTATGGAAACAGAGGTTGTTTATAAAAGAAAAAAAAAACAAAGGTCCTCAAAGATAAGTGACTCTAGATACCAACCGATGGATATTTAATGAAAGAATGTACAGAGACAGAAAGCAATAAAATAGAACAAAGAAATAAACTGATTATAAACTTCAATTTTTCATTCTACAATTTTGGTTTACATGAACATCTATGCTTAAGTAAGATAAAAATAATAATAAACAATTACAACTTGGAAAATTTTGGAACTTGTACTGTACAACTTGCCTCTCTATTAGCTGATTTTAGTCTAATTAGCAGTCAAAATATATTATCAAAAATTATCATTATTTCAGTGCAAGTTGGCAACTTGTGAAGAAAAGGGCCCACAAGTATAAGCTCACCTAACACAGCTCGCACCTTTGGTGACTTCGCAACTTTGATGAGCTCACAGCCTTGGTGAGCTCACAAAATTGATGAGCTCGTACATTTGATGAGCTCACAATCTTAGTGAGCTCTCAACTTTGGGTAAGCTCACATCTTTGATGAGCTCGTACCTTTGGGGAGTTCGCATCTTTACGACTTGTGTTTGCCATTGCATGGATGGTCACTTTGCAACAGCACATTAAGCCTTATATGCATAGATCATTTACATTCATGCATTGAATTTCTTTCTTCATGGTTTTGTATTTTTCCATAACTCTTTTACCTTTATTTCTAGTTATAGAAAAGCCACCATTATTATACTTTCAAAAGGCTTTAGTTTCTTATAAGAAGGGTGAGCTATTTTTGCAAATCTTTCATAGAAACATTTATGCCATTAGTTGTATCAACTAGAGTTGTAACATTCAAGGAAATGCTCTTACCAACCTTGATTTTGTTGTTTTTGGCTTCTTTCGTATTCATCTTGAATGTTTATAAAGAGCCTATCAACTTATTAATGCTCACATCTAGAGATCCTTTTTTAATTCCTTTTGGATCTACTTCATTGAAGATGGCATACAAATCTTTTGAATTAAAGCTTGCACCTTTCTTGTAGATGATTTTTTTTTTGAGTCATTTATAAAGCATCATATGTCAAGTTGAAATTATCGTGTGACAAGTTGATACCATGGATTAAATCCAAAATTACCATGAGTGAAAATAATGACATCACATATTTCATAATTATTTTTCTTAAATTAATTAAGGGATAAATAATAAAAATTATATTATCACTAATTAGATTAAAGAGTTTAGATATTATAGAATTCTGAAATGAGGAATTAAGTTTTATAAGAACTCTCTTTTATTCAAGTAATTGATAGTATAAAAGGGAGTCATGTCCAAGTCATTTGACATATTCACATGTTCGACGTACAAAAATTCTATGAAAAATTTTCTAAAGAAATTAAAGATATGGAAAACACTGCACCAGTTCTGAAGAAAAGTTGTCTTCTGATCTAGTTCAACCAAGGAGAGGAAGTCAAAAGACGTTTCTCAAGAAAGTCTCCTTTTAACCAATTGAATTGAAGAAAGGATAACCAAAATTATTTTAAGAGCAAGTCAACACAGAGTTTGAAGCAACTTGTATCCATCCACGATCAAGTCTAAACAACCCTTTGATTAAAGTCCAACCAAATAATAGAATCAAAGGAATTTTTCTATGTTGAAAATATCATTACAACTTTTTTAAAGTTTATCAATAAATTCGACTCTAAATTTTCAAGTCAATTTACGACTTGAAATTTGAGTGTATACTTGTCTTCTTCTTCAATTTAATAATCTTTTGGTTATAGCGTTCACATGTCATTTATTTCAATTTGGGGAGGCTATCATCAAGTCAAAATGACTTTTTAAGCATTTTCATTAATTGATTTGATAAAAACTCTCATTGGAGCTTTTCAATAGACACAATTGGATCCAAGAGTGGTGAATGCGTAATTGAACCACCTTCTTTCATAGATTTCATTCCTTGATTACCAACTTGGAAAATACAAAAATTACCTTAAATGTTTCACTTAGATATCAATTGAAAATACTTTTTGATAATCAATTATGCTTATTTATGATGAAACATTGTCTGGAACATAGAAAAGAAAGAATGTACTCTTCCATGTGTTGGCACTATGCAACAAGTGAAGGTAAAGAAAAATAAATAACACAACCAAGATGCTTGCGTAGTTCAAATTATTCTGTATCTATTGCGCCTTGCCCTAAAGAAGAATTTACTACTACACTTATTGTGCAAGCAATTATTTAAGCCTAATCTATCAAAACCCACTAATAATTGCAACATCACCCTCCCACGTTTATAACAAACTCTCCCCTAGTGAGCCTTTCCTACTACTCATTTGATAAATGAAATTACAAAGGACAAACACCAAAGAAATGTTCTCAATTAAAAGATTTTTAAAACTCCTAGTTTCCAATCACGGAAAGGTGAATTTAAAATACACTAAACGATAGTTCCTCTTTATGAACATATGTGCATATGTGCTAACTTAAGTCCCATCTCTTTCCATAAAAATAACTCTTCCATAAATAGACTTTAAAGTCAGTTGATGAGGCTTAAAATAAGTTACTTGTATAGTGGAATAAAAATGTTAACCATGAATTTGAATTTCTAGTGCCTATTTTGATCTTTTCTACAGTCGTATTTGAAATGTTTGTTGTTGTAACTCAGATTGTAGCCCATACAAAATGTGGTTTATCACATCCAATCCAATCTGTTAATATCCATTTTTCAGCTTGAGCAAGACCAATTCTATTTGATATTAGAGTCTTCAGTAGTGTGATGCATATGCTCCTAGCTGATGTAGGACTTCTTCTGTATTCATCTTTGGACAATCATACTTGAACTAAGACTCTTCAAAGCTGCCCATTTCCTTTTCGTGACAAGGATAAGTTTTCTTTTAAATAGAAATAAAAATCCTACGTTTTTCCTTCTTATAGAATATATATTTGAAATAAAAGAATAACTATAGAATTAAAAAAATTGCCAACAATTAATCCTAATACAAAGATATGACTTGTGTGTTGTTATTTAGGTTGACAGGCGGCAAACCACAAGTCGAATAACACCGCTTGTATGAACACTAGTCTTTGCAATTAGTGATTGATGGTGTCAATGGCCTTTCCATATTTTTGCTATCCAAGTTCAGAATCTTCAATCCACATCCTTTTGCAAATGTCGAGGGAATGAGTCCATGGAGCTTATGCATCTTCAAGCTCAACGACGGAAGACTCTGGTTAAAGCTTCCAATTCATTATGGGATGACTCCACTGAAGTTATTATGAGACAAATCCAGAATCTCAAGAAACTTTGCATTGCATATACTAGAAAACACTCCTGTCAAATTATTGTTTGGGACTAACAGGAATCTTCTATTATGGGGTAATATTGGTAGATCACCTTCAGTGGTACGTAGGAATCTATTGAAGCAGTTTTGCTAATGGAAAAGTGGGTTTTGAATTCAGTATTTATAATGTGCATTTCTTCTCATGTACCTTTTTTTATCCGTGTGCCATAGGATTAGTATTTATATAAAATAAATAAGGAACTTGAAATGAAGATTATAGTTGGCCTTAAAAGTCAGGATAATACACATTTTGTCTGTTTCAAAAACCTTAATTGCAATTAATGTGGACAAAGTATGCAAAATATAAAAAAGTGTTAGTTCTGTTGATATCGCTGTTCTCCCGTGATGTCGCAATCTTAACAACGGTGTTTTCGGAGAAGGGGGTCTGATTTTCTTTGCCAAATTATTATAGAGGTTAGTTCCGGTGATATCGCCGTTGCATATTTAGTCGGGTTTGCATGCTATTTCATGTCACGATCCTAATAACAGCGTATGAGGGGGTCTGATTTTCTTTGCCAGATTATTACGCTGCGTTGATATAGCTGTTACACATTTCATCGGATTTGCTCGCTATTTCCACGTCACAATCCTAACAATAGCGTATGGCGAGGGGGTGCAATACGGGTTGAAGTACGACTAGTATTTGAGCTACCATTTCTTTCTTTCTTTTTTAAAAATAAAAACTCATAGTAAATGACAAAAAGAGGTAAAAATAGGAGAGAATCTACTCTCAAGCCAATAGGTTTACAATACACCTAATTTTAATTCTCCCCATTTTCACCAAAATTAGAAGAACAATACCATTCAAAATATCCAAAATAGAAGGACTTTGTAAAAAAGTTAGTGTAGTTCTAGAAGGGGCGAAGCCAGGGGGCTGGCATGGGCCCGGCCCTCTTAAAATATAAAATTATATTTTAGGTCTTTAAAATTTTTTAAAAATTTTAAATTAGTAAAGGTAAAATTATACTTTAGCCCCCCCTAAAATTATA
Organism: Gossypium arboreum; assembly: GCF_025698485.1. NCBI lineage: Eukaryota > Viridiplantae > Streptophyta > Magnoliopsida > Malvales > Malvaceae > Gossypium > Gossypium arboreum. Next base: position 107,749,475 of record NC_069070.1, on the reverse strand, counting down.
AAAATTTGATTTAATACTTTACAAATTATAAAGATATAAACTATAAAAAATTAAAATTTCATTTGGCCCTCTAAAAAATTTTTCTAACTTCGCCCCATCTAGGTAAAGCCGTTCTCGCCAACGAATGAGCTGTTTTATTAGTGAATCTACATATCCAACGTATAGATAATGAATAAAAACAAGATTTAAAAAGAAACAAATTTTTAAGTAACCTTCGAAAAACCAAATTATCCGCTTTACTTTGTGAAAAAAGTATACCAAAGTCATTGACTACCTGTTTCCAAAACAATGTCATTCACGCTACTACACTATTCGTGTACAAAATACTAATCATTAATTTTTTTTTAATTTTTTCATGTAATTTATTTTCTATCTTCAAAAATAAGATAAGCATTATCTATAATCAAATTTTCTTTTAATTATTATATTATATGTAAGTTGTAGATTTAATCCATATACTCTAATTTGATTATTTTAGTTTTTATATTTTTAAATTAAGAAATTTCAGTTGATCAAACGATAGCTCTTAAGTTCATTCAGTTTAAAAATATTATATGTAATATATTATCACATGTGTAATGTCATGTTAAATTGTTATTCCATGTAATATTCACAAAAGGACACCTCATTTTTGCTTCTTTTACTTAGTGTTAGTTTACCATTGAGGTTGAGAAGTATTATGGAAAAGTTCTTTTAAAAAGTTTGAAAGCATTTACTATTGTCACATAAATATTAAGATATAAAAATATTAAAAACAAGTTGTTGAATAATCAATATTATGATATAAGTAATACATAGAATATATAAACTCAAATTTGTTAATATTATGATATATGAAATATATAAACTTAAACTAATTAATTAGTGTAAAAATTATAATTGACTCAAATATAAAGTAACTTTATTTTCACATATTATTATTAACAAGATGTAAATTTATTATTATTTTGGTGTTAACAAAAATCAACTTAGATTATAGTCCAAATATAATAAAAATAATTTTATAATAACTCATTATTAATATTATGATATATAAAATTTAAAATTTAAATATTTTAAATAATTAATATAAATTATTTGTAAAATTTAATTTGAATATATAAATCATATTTATCTTTTATAATTAATATAAATAAAAGAAAATTTATAATTTGTCACATAAATTGGCTTTTGAAAAGCCAAAATCTAGAATTTTAGCTTTTAGTTTGACTTGAAAAGTTATCTGTTTACTAATATTTTTGGCTTGAAAAGCACTTTTGAAACTCAATAGTAAACAAAATCTTAATAGATTTCACAGTTACCTTATTGAGTTAAGATTGAAATTCAAAATTTAAAAAAGTATAGAGACTAAAATGACTAAATTGAAGATCAAAAATTAAGTCTACAACTTATGAATTTAATGTTACTTTTTGGGTCAAGAGTAAAATTTCAAAATTTAAAAATTATAAGGGCTAAAAAGATCAAATTAGAGAATATAGACTAAATTTACAACTTATAAATTTAATAATTATTGTTTGGGTCATAAAATTTCAATTTTTAAAACATACAAAACCTAAAATTAATCAAATTAAAATATACAATAACTAAACCCACAACTTATATAATAACAAAATTTAATCTAAGTTTTCATCGTATCTCTTCCTTTGCTCTCTCTTGTGCTTGTGACCACAATTTTAGCTAGGTAACATTTGGGAGGGAATTAATACTAAGATGATGACAATCCGTCCTGATTTGTTAGGTTGATAGTATAATAACAATAATAATCGTCAATAGTAGTAATAACAATAATATGAATATAAAAATAATCATAATGTCAGCATACCTAAAAAAATTGTATGAAACAAATATATTATCTTTTCTAATAGTTTAATATTATATTAATAATTTTATTTTAAATTTCAAAATTTTATTTAAATTTAATTTTTAAAATAAAATTACTAAAATTTAAGATAAAAATACGGATACCACGTTAAACTATTACAAAAAATATATATATAAATAACGTTACCTTAATGCTTCGTACATTCCTTTCCCATAATCAAAACTAAGAACATAACAACAAAACAAACCCCACCAAACTCAGAAAAAGAAATGTTGATCATATAACCTTCAAACGTTGACTGCACTTATTGAATTACTCAAACCAGATTGACTTTGGAGGAGGATCACCTTCGTTTTCTTCTTGCTTCAAACAAAGGTCACCAACCATTTTGCTTACCGGTTCTAAGACAAGCACATTCCATTGCCACTCCAAATATGAATCCAAGTCCATTACCAATCGCAACAACTTTCCACCCAAATTCAAGCTTTGAGCCTTCATCTTCGTGGGAGTTCATTGATGGTGCAGGCGGTGGTTGTTCTGACACGATGTTGTCGCAGCCTCTAGAGAGTGGAACGCCACATAATCCCTCGTTTCCTTGATACGAACCATTTTCAGAAGTGTTGAACTGATTGCCGCATGGTATGCGTCCAACAAGTTGATTATATGAAACGTTGAAGAAGGAAAGGAATGTCAGATCTAGCAATCCCGTTGGAATCTGCCCACTCAACTTATTGGACGAAAGATCCAACCACTCAGGCCAAGTCATATTTCTAAGTGAAGTTGGTATATGCCCAGCGAGATTGTTATGAGAAAGATTAAGCCCTAGAAGTCTGATGACAAATCATTTTCGAGTAATATTTTTTCTTCGTTGAATTGAGAAACTACGATTTGGTTCTTCAAAAGGAAAGTGTTTTTGGATTTTATCAATTAAGTTCATCATGTTATAATTCCAGTTCCAGCATTTTTCCTTTATCATGCTATATATATATATATATATATATATATATATATATATATCTTATATGGATTAAAATTCATGACTCTGCAAGATAGGCAGATTATTGATAGGCCAAGAAAATGTAGTCTTAAAGGAAGGCTTTTGGTGTAACACCTCATACCTAATCCAATCTCAAGTTCTAAATTATGTGATGTCACATTTGTTGTCGAGACAATTACAATCTCAATTTCATTCAATTCAATCCAATTTATATATGCTATTAAGTTCAATACACAATTATAATATGTTATATAATCATATTCGGAATTTAAACAAACTTACAAAAGCTCTTTAAATGACCCGAGGTCGGTAAGTACAACATTTTCAAAATTCTCGGATTGGTGTCGCAACCATGGAAGGATCACATTGCAACTTCAATAACAAAAGTTTGGCATCACGACTTCACTAGTGCAATGTCGCAACTCTAAAAATAGAAAGTTAACATCATAACATCAACAAGGGATGTCGCGACGTTGAGGGTTGATGTTGCGACAATTATAGGGTGATGTCGTAACATTGAAGTCAGTTCCCTACAAAAACTTACACCATTTAATTCAACCTACCAATTTATTAACATATTTGGTTCTTAGACCCCAAGTTGCAATTCTATTCAACATATATGTTCATTTACATAACTTAAAGCATTTCAATCTTATAGCTACTTACATTTATATACAATATACAACTCATGTACCATAAATCAAACTAACTATTATATCCAAAATACCAAATTGATAATTTACTATTTAAAACCAACTCAATCCTTGGTGCCTCATATTGAAACATAAAGAACTATATGAACATTGCTAAGTTAAGAGTGGTAGTTTAGATTTTGGATCAATCCTCGAGTCTTCAATATCTACAATTACTGTGCACAGAATAAACAAACCATACACTACACGATAAAACTCAATGATACTTTCATAATTCAAGATAATAATACGATAATCATAATATACTAAAATTACATTCAAACATGTTCTAATTACCAATAATTTGAATGCATCATTCATGACTCAAAGTATCAAATTTCATGCCATATCTTAATTGACCAATTCATATGAATAAACGTATAACATATATGAACACAATCAATAAATGATCTAACTTCAACACTTTCATTTCATCAATCATGTCTCGTATGGCATGTTTATGCACAATTTCAATTGGCAATCTATATGAACATATGTTACTTAGCTTTCAGATAACAAATCTCATTCACTTTCAAACCATAACATATTACCTATTCATTTTGTTATTTTGTTATCTTATTTCAAATGGAGAGTGTGATGTGTAAAAAAAACTATAATGTAAACATCACTATTTGTTTCCTTTTTAACCTTTATAGTGTATATATATGATGTAAGAATATTTAATTTTGTGTACTTTTAAGTTATTTTTACCATTTATTTATTAAGCAATTTTTGGTGTATTTAAATAATTTCTAAATTGCAACATTCCAAGAGAACTGGACATTGCAGTCCCTAAATAGTAGGGAATAATAATTAAATAGTCACTCAATTTTATAAAATCTTCTAATGTGTACATCTATTTTGAAAGTGTCTATTTTGGTACTTGAAGTTTGATTTCATGTATTAATGTGGTATCTCTAACTAGTGGTGTTAAATTTTAACTAACGTTAGTACTTCAGAATTTAACATTGTTAGTAAAAAATACGACATTGATAGACAAAATCAAACTTCATGTACTAAAATAAACATCTTCAAAGTAGAAATACTACATTAGAAGATTTGATAAAGTTCATGTAACAGCTCGATTTTGGGCCGCGTATGCCCGTATAAGGGACGATATGCATGTGTTTGAATGTTTTTGAATTGGTTGAAATTTTATGGCTCGGTTCTGTATGTATATTTACGTTTTAGTCTGGTAATACCCTGTATCAGTCCCGACGTTGGACACGAATAAGAAATGTTACAGTTGAGCAGCCAAATAAACCATTATCCATATTTTTTTTATAAACCATTTTTTATGAAACATGTAGTGTAAATTTGCGTTAATAATAACCTATTAGCTTTTTTTGCTAATTTTTTTTCATTTTAATATGCTAAAATAAAATTTTTACAGTTGTCATCGTACTAGTGCCTTGTTATATTTTTTTCATTTTAATGAGAGCTTATAAACTATGTTAGCTTTGTTTTATTTTTTTATAACATTAAATTATTATAGTATATATACAGGGGCATAGTTAGGGGCTGGCATGGCCCCGGCCTCCCTAAAATATAAAATTGTATTTTAGGCCTTTAAAATTTTATTAAAATTTTAAATTAGTAAAAATAAAATTGTACTTTGGCCCCTAAAATTATAAAAATTTGATTTAATCCTTTACAAATTATAAAAATATAAATTATAAAAATTAAAATTTCATCCAACCCCTAAAAAAATTTACGGCTTCGTCCTCAGATATATATTGTTTTTCTTAATCGTGTGATGCAAAGATTTAATTGTATAAATCAATTAAAATAATATTAAAATCATTTTATAATTGTGTATAGATTTCATGTAATATTAATAATGACTTTAAATTATTTTTAATGTCTTTATAGATGTTCGATTCAATATTTTATTTGATAAATATATTATGATCTTTATAAATTATTATGTTTATTAAAATAATTATGATTGAAAAAATTATTTATAATATGATCTTTATGTTGACAAAATAATTTGTTGTCGATCAAATGTATAAACATAATTACAAATATAATATGGCATATACAATTTATAAATTTTAATATTAAAATATTTTTAAAATTAAATTTATTTATTAAAAGTTTTAAATTTTAATATTTAAATAATATATGAACTAAATTTTATTACCACGTTTGATAATTTTTTATAATTAATTATTTTCAGAATAATTTTAATATTACGAGTAAATTTAACCATGTATAGTTAAAGCATTATTTAAAAGTTAAAAAATTTAATTCCAAATGTTTTATTCCATTATTCTTCAATATGTAAAATATTATCTTAAACTAATTTATTACATCCAAAATAAAAATATATATACCCAGTCTCAAATTCTTGAAAGCAAAATATTTTCTGTGTAACGCCTCAATTTTCGGGAATTCTGTGAATGTTGACATAGGTTTAATTATGTTAGTGGGCCTCTAGAAGGCCCAAGCTTAAGATAGAACCCGGCAATTTTAGTTAATTTTTGTTCCATAAGAATAAGGGGGTGAAATTATGAAATAGAACCTATGTGAAAATGTTTGAAAATGCTATAGGCTAAATTGAAGTGGCCAAATAAATAGGAGTGCAAAATAGGAGGATTTGCATGACAAACCTCCCATTTTACATGAAGTGGCCAGCCATCATGTTGTTGTAGACAATATGAGCACTTGATATTCATAATTCATGGTACAAATTGATAATGGGTTAGGTAAATGTTCCATGATAATGGATTAGGTAAATATTCCATGATAATGGGTTAGGTAAATGTTCCATGATAATGGTTTAGGTAAATGTTCCAAGATGGGAATTTCATGTCTTTTGTATTAAAGAATTAAATGGATGAAATATGAAATTTTATTAAAAAAAAAAGGGGTGAAAAGAACAAAGTTTTGTCCATCTTTGTTCATCATAGCCTAAAGTTAGAGAAGAGAAAGGAGAGGAGAAAGCTCTTGAATGTTCGGTCACTTGGAGAAGAAAAATTGAAGGTAAGTTCATGGTAGTTTGCTTTTATTTTGAGGTTCATGAGTTCTTCTTGATTCTACCTTAACTCTTGAAGCATATTTTGGTTTTTAGTTGTGCTATGAGCATTTGGTCATGAATTAAAGTGAAGGAAATGGTTGTTGTTTCATGTTCTTTTGATGAAAAATGGAAGATAGGTGAAGTTGAGCCAAACAAATGAACATGCATGTGCCTTAGATGCTAAAGGGAAAAATCGGCTAACATGTTGTGCTTTAAAATGATGAAAAGGAGATTATACTTAAGTAAAATCATAGATATGTGATGATTGATTGGTGATATACATGTTTAAATAACATGCATACAAGTTATGTGTGAAAGAGTGAATTTGGTAATAAATCTGCTTGGGATAGCAGCAATAATGTGACTTTGGAAAATCACCATAAATTGTGGGAGATGAATTAGAAGCTGAATAAATTATGTAATTAAAGCTTGTTGAGTCTAGATTCAAATGAAATAAACGAGAACATATTTTGAATTTCGTACAATGAGAAATTTGATTCGTAATGAAGAGTGGTCAGATTAGTCAAACAGTGAAACATGGGAAACTTTAAGAAAAATCTGGTATTGATTGGCCATACCAAAAATTCTGAAAATTTTATGGATAGAATATATATGAGTCTATTTTCAGGAAAAATTAACGGCACTTGATTTGGAGTTTCGTAGCTCCAGTTATAAATAATTTAGTGACTGTTGCTCAGGAAGACAGCTTGCAGTGAAATTATGATTATGTGGTAAACATTGACAAAAATTTGTTAATGAGTTGCTTATTGTTTTCTTATAAGCTTACTATGATCTGTAGGTGTGGTTGGCCGAATATTGTAAGGGGTTAATACGTAGTTCGTATTTGAATAGTTAGATTAATGTGTTAGTAATCCAATTGTAGGCAGTTCGTGTGTGGATCTCGTCAGCATATCGTCGCAAACAGGTGTGTAACTAACACCCTCTTTCTTAGTCTAGATCGGCAAAAGTCGAAAATCTGAAACGCTGAAAATCGGTATTTTGTAGATTTGCGAGTGTGCGAATGCTCGTGAGGTAAATCGATTAATGTTTTTGGTAAGCTGCAATGTTTGGACTGTAAAGTGCATGATTTCTGTGCCCTCGATATTTTTGGGCTTAATGGGCCAAAATTAGAATGATGGGCCAACGAGCCCAATTCAGTAAGAACCCTCGGTACGTGATTCTGTAGTACGTGAAAGGTAGGAATATGCATGAAAAACCCTAAAATAGATAAATTACTGAAATACCTTTAAAAGTGGAAAATTTACAGTTTTACCCCTAGGAGATAAAATACTGAAATACCCCTAGGGTTAAATTAACTTAAATGCATGTTTGACTGTTGTTATTTACTGCATGTCATGTTGTTATTATCTGATGCATGGGATTGGGATATTGATGGAGGAAGTATTGAAAATGGCTTGTCACGTACTGGAGGCTTTGCCTCAATTTACTATTAACTGAGCAGCAAGGCTGCAACTGTGGAGTGTTGGGCTGTGTGGGTTGAGCTATTCCCCACATGGAGTGTAGGGTTGGTACGGGTGGAGTGTAGTGGTTGGTGGGTTGAGAAGTCTCCCCAAATGGGCTTGCATATGTTATTGATGTTGCATGTATTTTGAAATGGGCATATGGGCCATACTGTTATCTGAATAAGAAGCTAAGGCCCAGTTTATTGTAATCTGAAAAGGGCTCTGGTCGAGCACCACTGTTACCTGAATGGGCTTAGGCCCAATAGGCTTGAGCTGACTTGGGCTTTGAATGGGTTTTCCTTACACACTGAGTTTCCCCAAACTCACCCCTTTTATTTTCATCCACGCAGAAATCCCCAACCATAGTGGGCTTGGAGTCGTGAGGGAATTGAGTGGCCACCGCTCGAAAGTTTGGTTTTCTTCGTGAACTGGACATCCTATTATTTACGTTGAGGTTTGGGTTTTTAAATGTAATAAGGCCACTTAATTATTTTTGATGGTTTGAATATGTATTACTAAGATAGGTATTACTTATTTTAACTGTTGAAATTGGATAGCTTTAGGGCGCGTTTTCAAAAAAGAAAAAAAAAACAACAATTGATTTCAAAATAACACGACAACAAGCAAAGCTTCCGCAATGAAAGTATTTTCCAAAATTAATCACTTTTCCTAAAAATGACTTAATCAAAGCGGTTTCCTAGAAATATACATGACGTTAAGGTGTGGCAATGGCGGTGTGCATGTCTAGGATTGGATCCGGAAGGAGCTTGGTACTTAAGTAGTCCGATAGACTCACCTCCTCTTTTCCGGTTTCCTACTTGGTGCACAGCTTCCATTCACTTTAACCTATAATGAAATTATCTTTTAAAACACTAAGTAGGTTTTTCTGGATCAACAATATAAAATGTTTTGAACGCTTCGATATGGCATGTCGGATCCGGCCATAACGTCTGGGCCGGGTTTTGGGTGTTACATTTAGTGGTATCAGAGCCTAGGTTGCAACAACTCGGCTGTGGAATGGGTTTACAAAAACAAAGATTTTCGAAAGCAAAAATTTTATAAAGAATGCGAAAAACTCGATTTTCAAAATTTAAATCTTTAGAAGGTGGCATTCCGAATCTCCGGCTCAAGTCTGTGAGTATTACTCTGAACTCTTCTGAATATTTTTCTGACTTATCTGTCTGTACTGAAATCCTGCTAGGATACTCTAGATAGGATGATACTGAAACCATAGAAAAATCTGATAAGAGACTGAAACTGTAGCTAGACTTCAATTCTGCGAAAACAAACTCGAACTCATCATCGATTCATAAAACATCTGTAATAAACACTGGAATATTAATTGATGCATAAAAATTCATAATTAAGATAATACGATATGAGTACAAGAGGCCGTGGACGAAGCCGAGGAAGTGCTCGAGCGAGATCTTCGTCTTCGGGACATATGCCAGCGGTGGATGCACCGGTACCACCGGCAACAGAGGTAGAGTCTCATGACCGCGGTGCCGAGGATGATGCCCTGTCACAGGAAATCCTTCGTGTTCTGGAAAGGGTTACCGAGGCAAGTATGGGCAATGGAGTTCGGGGATCTATTTCTGAACGACTTCGGGCTAACGGAGCAAAGATCTTTAGGGGCGTGTCTGGTATAGCCCCGAATGTGGCGGAATATTGGTTGGACGCCACAGAACGGATTATGGACAACTTGGACTGCTTTGAGGAGATTGTGAGTGAGGTATCTGTACTAAGTCCTTTGGGTTACTCGGTTAGGGTAGACAAACTGTATAGGGATGTACCCTTAGAAACTCAAGGTAGGATTTTCCCTGGAGATCTGATGCAGTTACCTTTTAGAGAGTTTGATCTCATTTTGGGAATGGACTGGCTTGTTAAGCATAAGGCGACCCTGGATTGTGCTACTAAACGAATGGTGTTAAGGACCATAAAGGATGAGGAGGTTATAGTGATAGGTGAGCAAAGGGATTATTTGTCCAATGTGGTGTCGGCTTTAAGAGCCAAAAAGTGGATCGGAAAGGTTGTGAGGCCTATTTGGCATTTGTAAGTCAGTCAGAAGAGGAGGGACTGACAGTGGATAAGGTTAGGACCGTAAAGGAGTTCCAAGATGTTTTTTCGGAGGAGCTTCCAAGATTGCCTCCGAACCGAGAAGTTGAGTTTGGAATAGATTTGTTGCCTGGAACGGTACCAGTGTCTATCGCACCGTATAGAATGGCACTGAAGGAGTTGGTAGAGCTAAAGGCACAAATTCAAGAGTTGTTGGATAGAGGCTTCATTAGGCCAAGCGTGTCTCCATGGGGAGCACCGGTGCTATTCGTGAAAAAGAAGGATGGTACGATGCGGATGTGCATTGATTATCGCTAGTTGAACAAACTGACGATTAAGAATAAGTATCCACTGCCAAGGATTGACGATCTATTCGACCAGCTTAGAGGAGCTTCTGTATTTTCCAAGATTGACCTTCGATCTGGATATCATCAGTTAAGGGTCAAGCAGGCAGATATCCATAAGACAGCATTCAGGACTCGGTATGGTCATTACAAGTTTCTGGTTATGCCATTTGGACTGACGAACGCTCCTGCAGCGTTTATGGATATGATGAATCGTGTGTTATAACCATTTTTAGATCAGTTCGTAGTCGTCTTTATTAACGATATCCTGGTATATTCTGAAACTGAAGCGAAACATGATGAGCATCTCCGTATAGTGCTGCGAGTGTTAAGGGAGAAGGAACTCTTTGCGAAGTTCAACAAGTGTGAATTTTGGTTGAGGGAGATAACCTTCTTAGGACATGTGGTCTCTGCCGAAGGGATTAAGGTGGACCCTCGAAATATTGAAGCAATTTTGGAGTGGAAGCCACCTAGGACGGTGTCGAAAATTCGAAGCTTCCTAGGGTTGGTAGGATACTACAGAAGGTTTGTGGAAGGTTTTTCTATGATGGCAGCACCTCTGACAAAACTCATAAGGAAATGGGTACTGTTTGTATGGACTGAGACCCAGCAGGAGGCTTTTGAGAAGTTGAAGAAAGTTCTGACTGAAGCACCTGTGTTAATTCAGCCAGAGTCTGGGAAGGATTTTACTGTGTACAGTGACACATCACATGTAGGCTTGGGCTGCGTGTTAATGCAGGAGGGTAAGGTGGTTGCATACGTATCACGACAACTTAAACCTCAAGAAGGGAACTATCTTACTCATGATTTGGAGTTGGCGGTAGTGATATTTGCACTTAAGATTTGGAGACATTACTTGTACGGGGAGAGGTGTATTTTATACACAGACCACAAGAGTCTAAAGTATTTGTTGACTCAGAAGGAGCAGGACCTTAAGCAAAGGAGATGGATTGAGTTGCTTAAGGATTATGACTGTTCGATCGAGTGTCACCCAGGCAAGGCTAATGTGGTAGCCGATGCTTTAAGTCGTAGAATCAGATTCGATCCGAGAGCAATGTTTGCTCGTTTGAGTCTGTCGATGATGGCGCTTTGTTGGTGAATTGCAAGTAAGGCTTACATGGGTGGACCAGATTAAGGAAAAGCAGTTGGAAGATGAGTCTTTGGTTGCTCGTTTTCAACAAGTGAAGGAAAGGGAAACTTCTGAGTTCGGTTTAAATGGTGATGGAGTTCTGTGTTTCCGAGGAAGAATTTGTGTTCGAGGACTCGATTTAAGGCGCACAATATTGAAGGAAGCTCATGGGGACTATGTGCCATGCATCCCGGAGGAATAAGTTGTATCACGACTTGCGAGAATTGTACTGGTGGCACGGACTTAGCGAGAAGTAACGAGTTTGTAGGAAAATGTCGACATGCCAACAAGTGAAAGCCGAGCATCAATTACCTTCAAGTCATTCTTGTGATGCCTTTAAAACGACCCTAGTCGGAATATGGTTTCGGGACCAGAAAACCGAGGCATAAAAATAATTTGATATTTATTTTGATGCCTATAATATGTTAACTCATGTGTGACATTTTGATGCTTTAATTTAGAGTTATAAATGTGAATTTCACTAGAAAGGACCTAATAGAAAACTTTGAAAGTATGATGGGGGAATGTGTGATGAGTAATTAAAGCATGCATGCAAAACAATGGCCTTGCATGTCAAATACCCCTCTTTTTACAAGTGATGGCCGACCATGACAAAGAAATATGGGCAAAACATGTCATAGACATGTTTTGTTGGTGAATCATGGGTGAAAAAAAATAAATTAATGAGCATGGGTAATAAAGAAATGGAAAAAGAAAAAAATGGTCTCATGCATGGCCCATTGCCGTGTATTGAGGAAGAGAAAAGAAAAAAATTTGTTCATCCATTTTTCATTCTCTCTTGACCGAAAATACTAGAGGGAAGGAGGAATTTTGCTTCATGCTTGGTTTGGAAGAGGATTAGGAAGAGGTTTGGCTATACTTGCATCAAGATTAAGGTATGTTTGAGGTTGTGCCATGAGATTCATGCATGTTTTTAGTTGATAGCTTGATGCTCTTGTTAGCCCATGGTTCAAACCTTTGTTATATCATGGGGATGGTATTTGGCCAAGGTGGATTTTGTGTTAATGCCATTGCATGTTAAATATGAAGCTTGCTAATGATATATGTGATGGTGGATTGATGGCTCTTGGACTTTCTTTTTAGTATTTTTGAGTAAGACATTAAGTTCTTTGTTTAATCATGACCAAAATTATGGTGTTGTGATGTATTCGGCCATGGTACATCCAAAAGTGTGATTTATGCTCATTGCATGGAAAGTAAGATTTGTGTTTTGAAATTATGTTCATGTTTAGTTACAATCAACTTGAGATTCGGCTCTAGCATATATATATGTATATATGTTTGTACATGATGTATTGGTATGACATATATACTATTTCAAGGTGTATATTTGCTTGTGATGATGTTTCGGTTATGAAGTAAATGAGAGATGTGTATTGAGCTACGATTAGTTAGTAAAATGTATGCTGTTTCTGTGTGGTATTAAGTGTATAATTGGCCTCAACATGGACATGCATATTCGGCCACATGAGGGGAAATTGGTGTGCATGCATTCGGTTAGAGGCAAGCATATTGATGCCTATTCTTGGCTTAGAAAATTCGGCTAAGAGGAATATTAACTAATGTGTTGAGTTCGATTCATGATTTCGTACACATGCGACTTTGATGCCTAATGAGTATATATATTGGCTAAGTACCTTGTATTCCTCTTCGATGCTCAATGATTAAATCGATTTATTTGTTAAATTAAGCTCAAGAGCAAAGGAACTAGATCCGACAAAGGGAAGGAAAAAGTGGTCGAATAGCCATTGAAATCGTTCAACGACATCCTAGGTAAGTTCTTGAGTAATAGAGCTTAAATTCGAATCGATTAGATCATGTTTAAAGCAAATTAAAATCATGCTCTTTGTGTGTGGCTATCGAGTCGAAATTGCAAGTGTGAAAAGTGCCTTGTGTTTGAGTTTTGCTAATGAAAATGAAATACTGAATGTGTCATAATTTATTGATAATTGTGCTCGGTTATTGAATGATGTCCTGCTAAGTCCCAAGGCTTTGTGCTAAGTGACTATATCCGGACTAGGATCCGAAGGCATTCGTATGCGAGTTAATAAATCGGGCTAAGCCCAAGGCATTTGTGCAAGTTACTAAACCCGGGTTAAGTCCGAAGGCATTCGTGCGAGTCACTATAACCGGGCTTCGTCCCGAAGGAATTTGAGCGAGTCGTTATATCCGGTTAAATTCCGAAGGTACGTGATTCAAGAATGAGCGATCTTGCTGTAAAATTTTCAGTTAATACGCTTGAAAAATTCCAGCAATGAGGTATGTTCGTATGTGTTTGAATTAGTTGATTTCCTTCGAATAATATTCGCTCAGTCGAGTAATGAGTTTCCGGTATTTGGCTAAGATGATCCCTTATGTATGAACATAGGGGTTGGAATGTGAAATGAGTAGGATATTGAGAATTTGTGCATATGAAACTATCCGTTAGCTTTATGAATGCTATGCTTTTGTTGTGCTAGAATTTCTTGCTCAAACTTACTAAGCATAAATTGCTTATTCCGTTTTCTCTGTTTCTTTGTTTATAGATTTTGGCTCGTCAGCTATCGGACTCGGGATTTTTGGAAGTCGAAGTCTCCCACACCATCAAAGCCCCCATTTTGGTACAATTTTGGTTGAACTTTGAAATGGCATGTATAGGACTACCCTTTTGTTGAAGGTCATGTACCTTTCGGTTTTGTGTAAACTTGGATAGCCATGCGAAAATGGCTTATATACGTTTTTAGCATAGTACTATAATCGTTTGTATGTTGATCATTATGAGGTATGGAATGGTTTTGAAACGATTAGCCATTGGAATGGTTAATCATGATCACACTTTGTGCTATGTATGCAAAAAGGGCCAATTGAATCATGGAAATCATGAAATAGGTAAAGCCTACCTTAAAGGCAGATGCTGACAGCAGCAGTGATGTGGATGTGAAAAATCACTAAAAATAGTAGGAATAGTATTAAATAGTGAATAAATTATGAAAATGGACCTTGATGAATCTACTTTCATATGGAAGAAACGAAACGGTCATATGAGTTATATGTTAAGAGATATTTAAGTTCTCGTGAAACAGGGCCAGAACTGTTTCTGGATCCCCTGTTTCGAATTTGGAAATTCATTTTAAATTAACCAGAGATAATTAGGAGTCATGCCATATATGTATAGATTCCTCTCTGAGTCTAGTTTCTATAGAAACAAACGGCATCAGTATTGAATCCCTGTACAGGGAGATATCTAATTCGTAATGCGTGAAGGTCAGAGTAGTCAAACCCTGGATTAGGGGAGACCTTAACTAATAAACTGTACTAATTGGCCCGACCAAAAATTCTAGAAAAAAATCTGTAGATGAACATATGAGTCTAGTTTCAGGGAAAAATTACGAAACAAATTTTTGAGCTTTGAAACTCAAGATATGATTTTTAAGGAGACAGTGACACAGTGACCAGCTAGTCTAGAAATTTCTAAATGGACTGTGAAAATAGTTAAGTCTGTGTGCACGTTGTGTCCGATTCCGGTAACGGACTCGGGTACGGGGTGTTACAATTTTATTGGTATCAGAGCTACGGTTTAGTCAATTCTAGGACTACCGTAATACGTTTGGGTCTAGCTATACATGCCATTTTGTGATAAATTGATAGTGTGGTGATTTCTGACATTTGAATTTGTGTTTATTTATTGTAATGGATCCCGATCCCAACCGAGCGATAGCTGATGATGTGAAGAGTGTGGCGCCTGCTCCCGCACAAGGGACAGCGCCGGTGGACTCTCAACCTATTGCTAGCAATCCGAATGATGAGGCTAGGCAAGCCTTTTATAGCGTGATAAATGATTGGTTCAACCAATACATTCGAACTAATACGGCTGCTCCACAACCTCCATTCCCGACTCATACAACCCCGCACCTACAATGCCTCCGAGAATCGACCAAATAAGGTCGAATAAGCCCCAGCTTGATGTAATCCGAAAACATGGGGCTACTGAATTTAAAGCTACGGATAGCGACGATGCCGAGCAAGCTGAATTTTGGTTGGACAACACTATCCGCATTTCGATGAGCTAACTTGTACACCGATGAATGCCTAAAGTGTACTATCTCCTTGCTACGTGATTCGCCTACTATTGATGGTGTACTCGACTTACAGCACCGAGAGCAAGTAACTTGGGAGTTTTTCCAAACTGAGTTTCGGAAAAAGTATATCAGTCAGAGATTTATGGATCAAAAACGGAAGGAATTTCTCGAACTTAAACAAGGTTCCATGTCGGTTACCGACTATGAACGAAAATTTGTGAGGCTCAGCCGGTACGCGCGGGAATGCATTTCTTCAGAAGCTGTGATGTGTAAACGCTTCGAAGATGGACTGAATGATGATATAAAGCTGTATGTTGGCATTTTGGAAATCCGAGAGTTTGTGGCTCTTGTCGAGCGAGCGTGCAAAGCCGAGGAGCTCAGTATGGAGAAAAGAAAAGTGAAGTGGGAGCAAGGGAGTTTCAGAAGAGGTCTTGGGAAGCCCTTCCCACGATCATCAAAGAAATTTAGAGATGGCTTAGGCGGTCTAGAGACACTTGGGCTTTTCTAGATGAGATCGCGATCGACCCCTGTGACCACACGAGTCACTTCGATCGCCATGGTGGAAATGATCGTCGAGAGAGAACGGAGTGCCGATGTTGTGGCAAATGGCATTCGAAGTTGTAGATTCCATGACCGCCTCGTTACAAGTGCGGATCGCTTGACCACTTCATTAAAGATTGCCCGAGGTTGTCTCGAGCAGAATGTAGATCGAGTGGGAAATCGGGTGCTACCACTACTCGAGGTAGACCGTCTAGAAATACGGGCAATGCTAGTGGTGGTCAGAGAGGATCTAGAGATGTTACGACCAGATCCGAGGCTCGCGCTCCTGCTAGGGCTTATGCTATACGCGCACGCGAGGATACTTCCTCTCCAGATGTTATTACCGGTACTTTCACTCTTTTTGATACTAATGTGATTGCTTTGATTGACCCTGGTTCTACTCATTCTTATATATGCGAAACCTTAGCATCCAAAGAAGACTTTACCTATTGAGTCTCATGAGTTTGTAATTTGGGTGTCAAATCCTTGGGTCGTTACGTCTTTGTCGACAAAGTGTGTAAGAAATGTCCCTAGTAATTGAGGTTCTGTTTTCCGCGGACTTGATGCTTTTGCCGTTCGATGAATTTGATGTTATTCTTGGGTTGGATTGGTTGACCGTGCATGATGCGGTTGTGAATTGCAAAAGCAAGACTATTGATTTGAGGTGCGCAAATAACGAGATGATCCTAGTTGAGTCTACGGACTTAAAGGGGTTGCCAGCTGTAATATCATCAATGTTGGCCCAAAAATATGTAAGAAAGGGGTGCGAAGCATACCTTGCATATGTACTTGATGATAAGGAGTTAGAAATAAAACCCAAATCTGTGTCGGTGGTTTGTGATTACCCGGATGTTTTTCCCGAAGAATTACCGGGTTTGCCACCTGCTCGGGAGATAGAGTTTGGTATTGAGCTTGTACCTGGGACCACACCGATTTCGATAGCTCCGTATCGTATGGCACCAACGAAACTAAAGGAGTTGAAAGCTCAGTTGCAAGAGTTGGTGGATAGAGGTTTTGCTCGCCTCGAGTTTTTCACCTTGGGGTGCACCAGTGTTGTTTGTGAAAAGAAAGACGGAACCATGAGGTTGTGCATCGACTATCGCCGCCTTAATAAGGTGACAATAAAGAACAAATATTCGTTATCACAGATCGATGATTTGTTCGATCAACTGAAGGAGCCTCGGTGTTCTCAAAATAGATTTGAGATCGGGCTATTATCGCCATGAATTCGAGATTCAGATATACCCAAACGCCTTGAACGAGATATGGTCACTACGAGTTCTTAGTGATGCCGCTTGGGCTCACTAATGCCCTGCGGTATTTATGGATTTGATGAATCGGATCTTCGACCGTATTTGGATCGGTTCGTAGTTGTGTTCATTGACGACATCTTGGTCTATTCAAGAGATGAGACCGAACATGCGAGCACCGAGATTAGTGTTGCAAATTTTACGGATAAGCGGTTATATGCTAAGTTCAGCAAGTATGAGTTCGGTTAAGAGAGGTTAGCTTCTTGGGTCATGTGGTATCTCAGATCGGTATTCGAGTCGATTCGAGCAAAATTTCAGCCATACTTAACTAAAAGCCTCAGAAACATTACGAGGTTCGAGCTTTTTGGGACTTGCTTAGGTTACTACCGACGGTTTGTAAAAGGATTCTCGATGATAGCCACACCCATGACGAAACCGCTTGTAAAGATGTCAAGTTCGAATGGACGGAAAAGTGTCAAAAAGTTTCGATCAATTGAAAACTCATTTGACGGAAGCTCCAGATTAGTGCAGCCCGAATCGGCAAAGAGTTTGTCATCTATAGTGACGCATCCCTACTTGGGTTAGGGTTGCGTATTGATGCAAGAAGGTCGAGTTGTGGCCTATCGCCGAGACAATTAAAGCCACATGAGAAAAATTATCCGACCCATGATCTCGAATTGGTCGCCATCGATTCGCCTTTAAAGATATGGCGATATTACTTATTTGGTGAGAAGTGCCATGTGTATTCGAATCACAAAAGTCTCAAATATTTGATGACTCAAAGAGACTTAAATCTGCGACAAAGACGTTGGCTCGAGTTGTTAAAAGATTATGAGCTTGTCATTGATTATCACCCGGGAAAGGCTAATGTGGTTGCAGACGCCTTAAGTCGAAAATCACGGTTTGCTTTACGAGCGATGAATGTACACTTATCCATTCTACCCGACAATGTGTTAGTAGCCGAATTAAAGGCCAAACCATTAATGACTCATCAAATTCGTGAAGCTCAGAAAGTTGACGATGAGTTGGTTGCAAAACGGGCTGAGTGTGTTCCGAACAAGGAATCGGAGTTTCAAATTGATGATGACGATTGTTTGAGGTTCAGAAGCCGTCTGTGTGTTCCAAAGAATTCGGAACTTATTTCGATAATTCTGAACGAAGCCCATTGTAGCCGAATGGCAATCCACCCGGGGAGTACGAAGATGTACAACGATTTGAAACGTCGGTTTTGGTGGCATGGTATGAAACGAGACATCTCCGACTTTGTTTCGAGATGTTTAATATGTCAAAAGTGAAAGCGGAACATCAAGTGCCTTGAGATTACTTCACCGATTACGATACCCGAGTGGAAATGGGATCGAGTCACAATGGACTTTGTGTCCGGACTGCCATTGTCAGCAAGTAAGAAGGATGCGATTTGGGTTGTTGTTGATAGACTGACTAAGTCAGCTCACTTTATCCCTGTGTGTATGGATTTTTCATTGGATAAACTAGCTGAATTGTACGTTCCTCAGATTGTAAAATTACACGGGGTACCGATTTCTGTTGTGCCGGATAGAGATCCGAGGTTCACCTCGCGATTTTGGAAGAAATTGCAAGAAGCTTTGGGTACCAAGTTACATTTCAGCACCGCCTTTCACCCTCAAACCGATGGTCCATCCGAGCGGATAATTCAGATACTTGAGGATATGTTAAGATGTTGCATCCTCGAATTCAGTGGTTCATGGGAACGGTATCTACCTTTGATTGAATTAGCTTACAACAATAGCTTTCAATCAAGTATTAAGATGGCGCCTTACGAGGCTTTGTATGGGCGTAAATGCCGTACACCATTGTTTTGGATCGAGCTCGGTGAAAACAAAATTTTCGGAGTGGATTTGATTAAAGATACTGAACAGAAAGTAAAGGTAATCCGTGAAAGTCTGAAGGCGCCACGATCATCGTAAATCGTCGCGATTTGAAACGAAAGGACATTGAGTATCGTGGGAGATAAAGTGTTTCTTAAAGTTTCGCCTTGGAAAAAGATACTCAGATTCGGCCGTAAGGGCAAGTTGAGCCGAGATTCATTGGGCGCATTTAAATCTCCGAACGAGTTGGCCCGATTCGCGTATCGCTTGATTTTGCCCCGAACTCGAAAAGATTCACAACGTCTTCCATGTTTCAATGCTTCGACGCTATAGATCTGATCCATTGCACGTAATTAGTCCATCAGAGGTTGAAATTCAAGCCGATATGAGTTATGAAGAAGAACCGATTCGTATCCTAGCTCGTGAAGTAAAAGAGTTGCGAAACAAAAGGGTTCCGCTAGTGAAAGTATTATGGCTCAAACACGGAATAGAAGAAGCTACTTGGGAACCCGAGAACTCTATGAAAGAGCGATACCCAAATCTATTTACCGGTAAGATTTTCGGGGACAAAAATTTCTTAAGTGGGGGAGAGTTGTGACAGCCTTAAAACGACCCTAGTCGGAATGTGGTTTCGGGACCAGAAAAACCGAGGCATAAAAATAATTTGATATTTATTTTGATGCCTATAATATGTGTTAACTCATGTGTGACATTTTTGATGCTTTAATTTAGAGTTATAAATGTGAATTTCACTAGAAAGGACTTAGTAGAAAACTTTGAAAGTATGATGGGGGAATGTGTGATGAGTAATTAAAGCATGCATGCAAAACAATGGCCTTGCATGTCAAATACCCTCTTTTACAAGTGATGGCCGGCCATGACAAAGAATATGGGCAAAACATGTCATAGACATGTTTTGTTGGTGAATCATGGGTGAAAAAAATAAATTAATGAGCATGGGTAATAAAGAAATGGAAATGAAAAAATGGTCTCATGCATGCCCCATTGCTGTGTATTGAGGAAGAGAAAAGAAAAAATTTGTTCATCCATTTTTCATTCTCTCTTGACCGAAAATACTAGAGGGAAGGAGGAATTTTGCTTCATGCTTGGTTTGGAAGAGGATTAGGAAGAGGTTTGGCTATACTTGCATCAAGATTAAGGTATGTTTGAGGTTGTGCCATGAGATTCATGCATGTTTTAGTTGATAGCTTGATGCTCTTGTTAGCCCATGGTTCAAACCTTTGTTATATCATGGGGATGGTATTTGGCCAAGGTGGATTTTGTGTTAATGCCATTGCATGTTAAATATGAAGCTTGCTAATGATATATGTGATGGTGGATTGATGGCTCTTGGACTTTCTTTTTAGTATTTTGAGTAAGACATTAAGTTCTTTGTTTAATCATGACCAAAATTATGGTGTTGTGATGTATTCGCCATGGTACATCCAAAAGTGTGATTTATGCTCATTGCATGGAAAGTAAGATTTGTGTTTTGAAATTATGTTCATGTTTAGTTACAATCAACTTGAGATTCGGCTCTAGCATATATATATGTATATATGTTTGTACATGATGTATTGGTATGACATATATACTATTTCAAGGTGTATATTTGCTTGTGATGATGTTTCGTTATGAAGTAAATGAGAGATGTGTATTGAGCTACGATTAGTTAGTAAAATGTATGCTGTTTCTGTGGTATTAAGTGTATAATTGGCCTCAACATGGACATGCATATTCGCCACATGAGGGGAAATTGGTGTGCATGCATTCGGTTAGAGGCAAGCATATTGATGCCTATTCTTGGCTTAGAAAATTGCTAAGAGGAATATTAAATAATGTGTTGAGTTCGATTCATGATTTCGTACACATGCGACTTTGATGCCTAATGAGTATATATATTGGCTAAGTACCTTGTATTCCTCTTCGATGCTCAAATGATTAAATCGATTTATTTGTTAAATTAAGCTCAAGAGCAAAGGGAACTAGATCCGACAAAGGGAAGGAAAAAGTGGTCGAATAGCCATTGAAATCGCTCGACGACATCCTAGGTAAGTTCTTGAGTAATAGAGCTTAAATTCGAATCGATTAGATCATGTTTAAAGCAAATTAAAATCATGCTCTTTGTGTGTGGCTATCGTTTAAATTGCAAGTGTGAAAAGTGCCTTGTGTTTGAGTTTTGCTAATGAAATTGAAATACTGAATGTGTCATAATTTATTGATAATTGTGCTCGGTTATTGAATGATGTCCGGCTAAGTCCCAAGGCTTTGTGCTAAGTGACTATACCCGGACTAGGATCCAAGGCATTCGTGCGAAGTTAATAAATCGGGCTAAGCCCAAGGCATTTGTGCAAGTTACTAAACCCGGGTTAAGTCCCGAAGGCATTCGTGCGAGTCACTATAACCGGGCTTCGTCCCGAAGGCATTTGAGCGAGTCGTTATATCCGGTTAAATTCTGAAGGTACGTGATTCGAGAATGAGCGATCTTGCTGTAAAATTTTCAGTTAATACACTTGAAAAATTCCAGCAATGAGGTATGTTCGTATGTGCTTGAATTAGTTGATTTCCTTCGAATAATATTCACTCAGTCGAGTAATGAGTTTCCGGTATTTGGCTAAGATGATCCCTTATGTATGAACATAGGGGTTGGAATGTGAAATGAGTAGGATATTGAGAATTTGTGCATATGAAATTATCCGTTAGCTTTATGAATGCTATGCTTTTGTTGTGCTGAATTTCTTGCTCAAACTTACTAAGCCTAAATTGCTTATTCCGCTTTCTCTGTTTCTTTGTTTATAGATTTTGGCTCGTCACCTATCGACTCGGATTTTTGGAAGTCGAAGTCTCCCACACTATCAAAGCCCCATTTTGGTACAATTTTGGTTGAACTTTGAAATGGCATGTATAGGACTACCCTTTTGTTGAAGGTCATGTACCTTTCGGTTTTGTGTAAACTTGGATAGCCATGCGAAAATGGCTTATATACGTTTTTAGCATAGTACTATAATCGTTTGTATGTTGATCATTATGAGGTATGGAATGGTTTTGAAACGATTAGCCATTGGAATGGTTAATCATGATCACACTTTGTGCTATGTATGCAAAAAGGGCCAATTGAATCATGGAAATCATGAAATAGGTAAAGCCTACCTTAAAGGCAGATGCTGACAGCAGCAGTGATGTGGATGTGAAAAATCACTAAAAATAGTAGGAATGGTATTAAATAGTGAATAAATTATTCAAATGAACCTTGATGAATCTACTTTCATATGGAAGAAACAAAACGGCCATATGAGTTATATGTTAAGAGATATTTAAGTTCTTGTGAAACAGGGCCAGAACGGTTTCTGGATCCCCTGTTCCGACTTTGGAAATTCATTTTAAATTAACCAGAGATAATTAGGAGTCATGCCATATATGTATAGATTCCTCTCTGAGTGTAGTTTCTATAGAAACAAATGGCATCAGTATTGAAGCCCTGTACAGGGAGATAACTAATTCGTAATGCGTGAAGGTCAGAGTAGTCGAGCCCTGGATTAGGGGAGACTTTAACTAATAAACTGTATTAATTGGCCCAACAAAAAATTCTGGAAAAAAATCTGTAGATGGACATATGAGTCTAGTTTCAGGGAAAAATTACGAAACAAATTTTTGAGCTTTGAAACTCAAGATATGATTTTTAAGGCGACAGTGACACAGTGACCAGCTAGTCTGGAAATTTCTAAATGGACTGTGAAAATAGTTAAGTCTGTGTGCACCTTGTGTCGATTCCGGTAACGGACTCGGGTACGGGGTGTTACAGTTACAGCCGGTAAAGATACCAATTTGGAAGTGGGAGAGGGTAACCATGGACTTTGTGAGTGGTTTGCCTTTGACACCATCAAAGAAAGACTCGGTGTGGGTGATTGTGGATAGGTTGACCAAATCAGCCCATTTCATACCTGTACGTACTGACTTTTCGCTTCAAAAGCTAGCCAAGCTGTATGTGGCAGAGATTGTACAACTTCATGGAGTCCCAGTTTCAATTATTTATGATCGGGATTCCAGATTCACATCTCGATTTTGGAAAAAGTTGCATGAGGCGTTGGGGACGCGATTGAACTTTAGTACGGCTTTCCATCCCCAAACTGATGGTCAGTCAGAGAGGGTTATTCAGATTCTGGAGGACATGTTGAGGGGATGCGTGATTGACTTTCGAGGTAGTTGGGAGGATTACTTGCCGTTGGCAGAATTTGCATAATAACAGCTACCAAAGTAGTATTGGAATGGCACCGTATGAAGCATCAGATGGACGAATGTGTCGTACACCTAGTTGTTGGACCGAACTAGGAGAGCGACAAGTTCTTGGACCAGAGTTGGTAGCTGATACTGAGGATAAGGTCAGAATAATTAGGGACCGATTAAGAGAAGCATCTGATAGGAAAAAGTCGTATGCAGATTTGAAGCGTAAGGAGATTGAGTACTCAGTAGGTGATATGGTCTTCTTAAAGGTTTCTCATTGGAAGAAGATATTAAGGTTTGGTAAGAAGGGCAAGTTGAGTCCGCAGTTCATTGGGCCTTATCGGGTTTTGAAGCAAGTAGGCCCAGTGGCTTATTAGTTGGAATTGCCTTCAGAGTTAGACAGGATTCACGATGTTTTTCACGTCTCCATGTTAAGGCGTTATCGTTCCGACCCTGCTCATGTCCTGCCAGTTGCAGAAATTGAAGTTCAGACTGATTTGACCTTTGAGGAGGAGCCTATGCAAATATTGGCTCGAGATGTTAAGGTTCTCAGAAGGAAATCTGTCCCGTTAGTGAAAGTACTTTGGCGTAATCATGGAAGGGAAGAAGCTACTTGGGAATCAGAAGAGACTATGCATCAACAATACCCTCAACTAGTTGGATCAGGTAAATTTCGAGGACGAAATTTCTTTAAGGAGGGTAGAGTTGTAACGCCCCAATTTTCGGGAATTCTGTGAATGTTGGCATAGGTTTAATTATGTTAGTGGGCCTCTAGAAGGCCCAAGCTTAAGATAGAACCCGACAATTTTAGTTAATTTTTGTTCCATAAGAAAAATGGGTGAAATTATGAAATAGAACCTATGTGAAAATGTTTGAAACTGCTATAGGCTAAATTGAAGTGGCCAAATAAATAGGAGTGCAAAATAGGAGGATTTGCATGACAAACCTCCCATTTTACATGAAGTGGCCAGCCATCATGTTGTTGTAGACAATATGAGCACTTGATATCCATAATTCATGGTACAAATTGATAATGGGTTAGGTAAATGTTCCATGATAATGGATTAGGTAAATATTCCATGATAATGGGTTAGGTAAATGTTCCATGATAATGGTTTAGGTAAATGTTCCAAGATGGGAATTTCATGTCTTTTGTATTAAAGAATTAAATAGATGAAATATGAAATTTTATTAAAAAAAAAGGGTGAAAAGAACAAAGTTTTGTCCATCTTTGTTCATCATAGCCTAAAGTTAGAGAAGAGAAAGGAGAGGAGAAAGCTCTTGAATGTTCGGTCACTTGGGGAAGAAAAATTGAAGGTAAGTTCATGGTAGTTTGCTTTTATTTTGAGGTTCATGAGTTCTTCTTGATTCTACCTTAACTCTTGAAGCATATTTTGGTTTTTAGTTGTGCTATGAGCATTTGGTCATGAATTAAAATGAAGGAAATGGTTGTTGTTTCATGTTCTTTTGATGACAAATGGAAGATAGGTGAAGTTGAGCCAAACAAATGAACATGCATGTGCCTTAGATGCTAAAGGGAAAAATCGGCTAACATGTTGTGCTTTAAAATGATGAAAAGGAGATTATACTTAAGTAAAATCATAGATATGTGATGATTGATTGGTGATATACATGTTTAAATAACATGCATGCAAGTTATGTGTGGAAGAGTGAATTTGGTAATAAATCTGCTTGGGACAGCAGTAATAATGTTACTTTGGAAAATCACCATAAACTGTGGGAAACGAATTAGAAGCTGAACAAATTATGTAATTAAAGCTTATTGAGTCTAGTTTCAAATGAAATAAACGAGAACATATTTTGAATTCTGTACAATGAGAAATTTGATTCGTAATGAAGAGTGGTCATATTAGTCAAACAGTGAAATATGAGAAATTTTAAGAAAATCTGGTATTGATTGGCCATACCAAAAATTCTGAAAATTTTATGGATAGAAGATATATGAGTCTATTTTCAGGGAAAATTAACGGCACTTGATTTGAATTTTCATAGCTCCAGTTATAAATAATATAGTGACTGTTACTCAGGAAGACAGCTTGCAGTGAAATTATGATTATGTGGTAAACATTGACAAAAATTTGTTAATGAGTTGCTTATTGTTTTCTTATTAGCTTACTATGATCTGTAGGTGTGGTTGGCCGAATATTATAAGGGGTTAATACGTAGTTCGTATTTGAATAGTTAGATTAATGTGTTAGTAATCCAATTGTAGGCAGTTCATGTGTGGATCTCGTCAGGATATCGTCGCAAATAGGTGTGTAACTAACACCCTCTTTCTTAGTCTAGATAGGCAAAAGTCAAAAATCCGAAATGCCGAAAACCGGTATTTTGTAGATTTGCGAGTGTGCGAATGCTCGTGAGGTAAATCGATTAATGTTTTTGGTAAGCTGCAATGTTTGGACTGTAAAGTGCATGATTTCTGTGCTCTCGATATTTTTGGGCTTAATGGGCCAAAATTGGAATGATGGGCCAACGAGCCCAATTTGGTAAGAACCCTCGGTACGTGATTCTGTAGTACGTGAAAGGTAGGAATATGCATGAAAAGCCCTAAAATAGATAAATTACTGAAATACCTTTAAAAGTGAAAAATTTACAGTTTTACCCCTAAGAGATAAATTACCGAAATACCCCTAGGGTTAAATTGACTTAAATGCATGTTTGACCGTTGTTATTTACTGCATGCCATGTTGTTATTATCTGATGCATGGGATTGGGATATTGATGGAGGAACTACTGAAAGTGGCTTGTCCACGTACTAGAGGCTTTGCCTCAATTTATCGTTAATCGAGCAAAGAAGGTCAAAATCAGAGTGTTGGGCTGTGTGGGTTGAGCTATTCCCCACATGGAGTGTAGGGTTGGTATGGGTGGAGTGTAGTGGTTGGTGGGTTGAGTAGTCTCCCCAAATGGGCTTGCATATGTTATTGATGTTGCATGTATTTTGAAATGGGCCTATGGGCCATACTGTTATCTGAATAAGGGTCTAAGGCCCAGTTTATTGTAATTTGAAAAGGGCTCGTCCAAGACCATGCATTACTGAATGGGCTTAGGCCCAATAGGCTTGAGCTGACTTGGGCTTTGAATGGGTTTTCCTTACACACTGAGTTTCCCCAAACTCACCCCTTTTATTTTCATCTGCGCAGGAAATCCCCAACCATAGTGGGCTTGGAGCTGTGAGGGAATTCGGAGTGGCCACCCGTTCTGAATGTTTGGTTTTCTTCTGGTGAATTGGGCATCCTATTATTTACATTGAGGTTTGGGTTTTTAAATGTAATAAGGCCGCTTAATTATTTTTGATGGTTTTAATATGTATTACTAAGATAGGTATTACTTATTTTAACTGTTGAAATTGGATAGCTTTAGGGCGCGTTTTCAAAAAAGAAAAAAAAACAACAATTGATTTCAAAATAACACGACAACAAGCAAAGCTTCCGCAATGAAAGTATTTTCCAAAATTAATCACTTTTCCTAAAAATGACTTAATCAAATCGGTTTCCTAGAAAGATACATGACGTTAAGGTATGGCAATGGCGGTGTGCATGTCTAGGATTGGATCCGAAGGGAGCTTGGTACTTAAGTAGTCCGATAGACTCACCTCCTCTTTTCCGGTTTCCTACCTGGTGCACAGCTTCCATTCACTTTAACCTATAATGAAATTATCTTTTAAAACACTAAGTAGGTTTTTCTAGATCAACAATATAAAATGTTTTGAACGCTTCGATGTGGCATGTCGGATCCGGCCATAACGTCTGGCCGGGTTTGGGGTGTTACATTCTGAATGGATCTTCCCTTAATGCTTTTAAGGGTGGTAACTCCTCGTTTATATGACATTTTATTTGACACCAAAACATGTGATTTCACATTGTATGTGTTAAGCATGCCTCATATTCTAGTTAAATTTGAGAGATAACCTCACAGTTAAATTTTATTTATTTATTTCAGTCGAACTCTAATTATTCTAGATTATTTTATTATTATTTGACTTACAAATTTAACCTATAAATAGGCTATTTTACAACCTAAGAAAATACACCCATTAAAATATTAAAACTCATATTTGTTTACATTTTGAGGGTTCTTTATTTTCGGGTTTCGAGGTTTAGTTTTTATCTCTATATTTTGTACTCTTTGTTCTTTTTTCATTATAGTAAAACTATGAGTGCTCGTGGTTTTTTATCTTCTTTGGAGGGGTTTGTCCACATTAAATTTGTGTGTTCAATTTCTTTCGCTATTTTTTACTTGTTTGTTGCTTAATTGGATTGATCCCTAACAAGTGGTATCAAAGCTAGTTCAATTTCTGCAGGTCAACCATTCAAAGATGGCAGAAAAAAGGTTTGACATTGAGAAGTTCGATGATTTCACAAATTTCAATTTGTGGCAAGTTCGGATGATGAAAATTCTAGTTTAGGCTGGCCTAAAAAAGGTCGTTACCAGGAAAATTTTGAGAATGTAGATCAAACAGAGTGGGAAGAGCTTGATGAAAAGGTTCTGTTTGCAATCCAGTTGTGCCTCGTGAATATGGTATTGTAGGAGGTATTGATTGAGAAAATCTCATCCGACTTGTAGAAAAGGTTAGAAACTCTTTATGATACTAAGTCTTTAGCTAACCGTTTAGTGTTGAAACAACATCTATTTACATTTTGCATGAATGAATGTGAGCTTCTTAGAGATCACATTAGTCAATTTATACTCTTTTGAATAACTTAAAGAATGTTGAGGTTAAGATTGATGATGAAGATCAAGCTATGATATTATTGTGCTCTTCATCCTTTTCATACAAGTCTTTCAAAGAGACATTGATTTATGACAGAGACAAACTCTTGTTCGAGGGTGTGAAGGGTCATTTGTTGAGTAAAGACAAACTCAACAATGAGTTTGGTTCGAATAGCAAGGTAGATAGGCAAGTTTCCAGTTTGGTTGCATCAAAGAAGCAAGACAAAAGCTGTCGTTATTGTAAAAAGTTAGGTCACACCAAAGTAGATTGTTATAAACTACAAAATAAAAAGGTTGCTAAGAGTAATGAGGAAGATGTAGCTAGTGTTGATTTAGCCAACGAAAGCGGTAATGATTTCTTGTTAGTGTCAATGAGCGATAGCTCTAAGCTTACGTCTGAGTGGATCCTAGATTAAGGATATTCTTTCCACATGTGTCCCAACAAAAAATGATTGTTTACATACAATTCGGTTGAGGTGGAGTTGCGCGCATAAGAAATGATTCATCCAGTAAGGTAATCGATATTGGTACTGTTAAAATTAGGATACACGATGTGATGATTAGGACACTCTCAGATGTAATGTATGTACCTGATTTACAAAAGAATATCTTCTCCTTGAATATTTTAGACTCGAAAGGGTGCAGAATCAACACTGAGTTGAATAACATTAAAGAGTCTCGTGGGGCTCTCATTTTGTTAAAATGTAAAATGACCGACAGTCTTTATATTCTAAAAGGTTCTATAGTGACCAATAAAACTGGACGTCCCTTGTCCGTTACGAAATCGAAGTCAACTCGTTTGGAGCGGAGGCAACTTGTTTGTAGAAGGGAAAAAGGTATGACCATTTCATTGAAGAGAGGTTCTCTTTTAGATACAGGTTTTGAAAAGTTAAGGCATTATGTTTGTAACAGCCCTATTTTCAATGGCATCGGCAATAGTGGTTTCGAAACCATGACTCTAACGTGTAGCCCTTAAATATTTAATATTTAATATTTATAAGGTCATTAGTATCGTATTAAAATTTGGTTGTGAAATTTTTACGTTTGGATAGTTAATTAATTAAAAGGACTAAATTGCAAAAGAGTTAAAGGTTAATTTCATAAGTCTAAAATAATAAAAGAACTAAAATTGTGATTTGACCTAGGACAAAAAGTCCAAGCGATGGTGGGCTTGAGTGATTTAAGAACTTCTGGGTTATTTGTTCATGAAGTCCTATTTAGTTAGTGGTTAAATTGAAATTGAGATTTGTTTTGTTAAAATTTGAAGAAATTAGAGGATTCATTAGGCAATTGAACCAATAAATGTAAACTAAAGGATATAAATGTTACCATCCGTATGAGGAAAATTTTAATTAAGATTAATAAAAGCATAATTAGGCTTAATGTAAAAAGTCCTAATATTTACAAATTAACCCTAATATATAAGTTAAATAAATTAAGAAATAAAAGATGATATTTCATCTTCTTCTTCATTCTTTTCCACGGAAAACATAAAGAAAACCTAGGGTTCCATTGTTGAAGTTTAAAGCTTAGCTTGGTAAGTGAAACTAAGCTCGTTTTTAGTAATTTTTATGTTTTTGAACTCGTATTAGCTTAATCTAGCTATTTCTAGGACTAATTTGTGAAACTGTTAAACGTTATAAATGTTTCCATCGTTGACTTGAATTATTTCTTGAAGTTTATAAAGGATTATGAAATTTTATTATTTGGGTGGACTATTTTGTAAAGTAATTTTTAGTGATTTTAACATTTAAGGACTAAATCGATAAAGTGATAAAATTGTTTGTATTCTTGTGAAATAATAGTGGATAAGAACTGTTAGAATACCATGAAACGTTTAGTTGAAATGGAATTTAAAGAAAAATGGTTAAATTGCATTATTAGGGCTTAATGACTAAATTGAGTGAAAATGAAAGGTTGATGGGCAATTATGTAAATGCCCAAAAATTACTTCATTGCATAAATGATTGAATTTTTACTATTTATGTAGTTAATTAAATGAAACTGTTATTTCATATCAGGAACGAGCTGACGATCGCGAAAAGGTAAAAATTGTAAAGTAGTTTCTACACACTACTACCTCTACGAATTAGTCTTGTAAGTTCATGTGTTTATTTATACTTCTTTATTCCTTATAATTTTGATTGTTAAACTAATGTTGAATACTTATCAAAACTATTGAATCATATGAGCTCGAAACTATTGAATTGTATGAGCCTAAGAGCCATACCTATCAAAACCACTAAATCATATGCGCTTTCGAGCCATACTCATCGAATATACTGGAAGTTGTTTTATATATGTAACTGAACTAACTCATTGATTTGTTATATGAACTTACTAGGCTCCTTTCAAGCTTGTCTATAATTGATTCATTTTGTAGATTACATTTTGAAGGCTTGGGAAATCGAATCGACACAAGGAATCACACTATCCGAGACACCTTAGTAAATTTTGATCTCGGTTTGGTTTATGTGGCATGTAATAGGATCCTTTTGTTTAGTAAGTTGGTATTTAGTTTGTGCAATATACCTATGCTTGTGTTATGTTTTGTATGACTAGTTTGTGCAATATACCTATGCTTGTGTTATGTTTTGTATGACTTGTGAGAAATCTACTTATTACCTAAATTGAGTTGATGAGCAAAGTATAGTGTGTTATGTTAATGTTATAACTCAAAGCATGTAATGAATTGGTTGTTTTGGTTTATATATATTGTGCTTGTGTTTGCACAAATTAAAAAAGAAATGGGATGAAATGTATTGAGGTGTCAATTAGGGCACATTGATTCGATGTTTAGGTTGAGTTTCTTGTTGTATTTGGGAATTATTGAAGGTGAATGATGGTCGTAAAGTTACACTTTTGTTGCATTTAAGTACCTAATCAAATGAGTGAAAATAAAGCCTAAAATTGGTCATTTTTGGGCACACACGTCCTAGGACACGGGCTATCACACAGGCGTGTGCCTATAGTGTGTTTAAAATCAGTATAGGTGCAGTTTTCACATGGGCAAACATACTGTCTGCGACTTCAAGTGTACATGGGCTGGCACACGGCCTATGACACGGCCATGTGGTCCAAATCAGAGAGTTAATCGATCCACGCACATGGGCGTGCAGGATAGCCACACGATCGTGTTTGGAGCCGCACGGGCTGAGCTCTGTCACACGGCCGTGTGACCCTTGACTTCAAAATTTTTAATTTCTCTCTAAAAGTTCTATTTTGTTCTGAGTTGATCCCTGAATGCTCATAACTTATTTTTAGAGCTTCAAAAGCTCGATTTAGGGCCCAAAACTAAGGGATACTCTTTCATATTGAATATTACTTGTAATTATAGATTTGAAATGTTTATTGAATATAAATCGTGATTAATTGTTCCAACTTCACTAGTAACAACTAATATCCTATTCTCAATAACAAAAATGAGATATAGGTATTACAATGTTCGTAAAATCAAACTCAGATTAATTTTGATTTGACAATGCACAAGTTGAAAGGCTAGAAGTCTTCCAGCTTCTAACCACAAATTCGATTTAGTTAATTCCCCACATAGCTCAAGATAAGCCCTTGGCGGGCTTTGACAAAGATGACGTTGTGAAAATACGAGTCAAGGTGGAGAGTTGTTGAGTATGCCTAATATTTTAGTCAAATTTGAGAGATAATCTCCTAATTAAACTTTAGTTATTTGTTTCAGTCGAACTGTAATTTGTCTAGATTATTTTATTATTATTTAACCTACGAATTTAACCTATAAATAGGCTCTTTTACAACCTTAGAAAATACACCCATTAAAATATTAGAACTCATAACACTTTTGGAGAATTTTATGTTTACGTTTTGATGATTCTTTGTTTTCGGGTTCCAGGGTTTAGTTTTTATCTCCATCTTTTGTATTATTCGTTCTTTTGTCATTATAGTTGTAACAGTCCGGTTTTGACCCTAGTCAGAATAGTGGTTTTGGGACCACATATCCTAGTCAGAAAAATATTTTATAATATTTTTTTGTGCCTTTTATAAGTGAATTGACATTTGTGAAAATCTCGTGTGAAAATTTAACTGTTTGTGTGCTTAATTTGCAAAAAGGACTTAATCGCGTAAAAAAGCTGTATGATAGATGCTAAAGTGCCAAATTGCCATGTCTTTATAACTGTGAGGTCCTTAGGTTGCAAATAGACCTTTGGAATAATGCATGGACAAAGTTAGACATGATTTTATGAATTATTAATGTTATAAAGCAAGGGTAAATTGGTAAAACATGTATTAATGTATGTTTAATAAAATAAAACTTAAAAATAGGCCATTATGTTCATCTTTGGCCGAAAATTAGAAAACAGAAAGAAGAAAGAATGCAAGCTAGGGTTTCAGCACTTTGTGTGACATCCCAAAATTGACCCTAGTCGGGATGTGGTTTCGGGACCACAAAACCGAGACACAAAATTAATTAATTACTATTTTCTATGTTTATTGTGCATGAATATACATATGTGAAAATTTAGTGCCTTAATTTCGTCATTTGTAGGTGAAATTTATTAGAAAGGACTTATGTGAGGAAATTGAGAAATGTGCTAGGCTAATGTTAAAGTGGCCTATTGATACATATTAGAAAATGCTTGGATTTGCATGTCAAATTGCCAAATTTCCTTATGGTGGCCGGCCAAGATAGATTGAGGATGGGCAATGTATTTGTTTGCCTTAGATTTTATAATGAGAAATTGGGTAATGGGAGACAAGCTAAAATAAAGAAAGGAATTAAAAAGAAAAGGGGAATAAAATAAGAAAAGAAAAAGGGGGAATGTTCATCCTTACCTTGGCCATTGCCGTGGTGAGGGAGAGAAAGGGGAGGAAAAGAGAGTTCTCTCTTTGTTGAACTTGGCCGGCTAGAAGGAAGGAAGGAGGGGAGAATTTCGGTCACTTGAAGCCTTAAGGAGGTTAGTACATTGTGTTAACTTGTAAGATGTTTACTTGTTGTGAGTGAACGATCATGGTTCTTGTTTAGCCATGCAAAAATGTTGAATAATGTTGGGGGAAAGGAACATTAGGCTATGGAAAAAGGGGGGGAACTCTTTGATTGTTTAAGATAGTTTAGATAGTATGTGATTTTTTTTGGGTATTGTGAGTTGAGATGTAAGTGTGTGTGTGTGTGTGCTTGGCCATAGGGGTTTGCTAGGAAATTTTATTGGTTGAATGATGGGTGGCCGAATGAACTATGAGGGGTTATGAGAAGAATGTGGGAAGCTAAGGTGCGAACCATAGTCTCGGTGATAGGAATGATGCGGTTGGTGTTTTGATGTTTGTGGTGATGAGGCATGAAGTGTTCGACCATGGTACTAAAGTGTTGTACTTGTGTTAAAACTTAGAAATTATTTTGTTATGGCTAGTATAGATATGGATGACCGAACATGAGAGCATGATTGGATGAAGAGCTTGGTTAATTGTAGTTATATGTGAATTTACATGATGTTACAAATAGATGTGAAAATATATGCTAGATTAGGAAAATTTGATTAAATGTTCATGAGATGAAATTAGGTGTTTAAAAGATGTTATAGTTGACATTGTATATATATACATACATTCGGCCATCTAATTGAGTATAAAGATGGTGTTAAATCTAATCGTGATGCCCATATATATATATATATATATATATATATATATATACATAAGTATGCCGTTAAATGATGTTACCTTTAATTATGTGTATAATCGACTAAATGGGTAATTAGTGAGGACGGTTGCCGAATATACAAGCATACATATGCATGTGTAGTTAAATTATGAATGTTTAGCAAGATGGTTAAACTAGTTGATTTATTGATCAAGCTCAAGGAGTTAAAGAAGGAGAATCAAGCAAGGGAAAGGCGAAGGTCATCGAGTAGCTGACTTGAAATTATTTTACCCAACACAAAGTAAGTCATTAAGCATATACTTGGTGTTGATGTAAATGACCATAATATATACGCAATTGTGTTTAAATGAGTTGATGTGTAAATGAAAATGTATGTGTATGGAATGATGCCATGGTTGAATGTATAAGGCAGCAACATGCATAAGGTATTGGTCTCGGCACTAAGTGTGCGGGTATAAATGGACACGGTGACAAGATTGGCACTAAGTGTGCGGGTTTAAAAATTGTACAGCACTAAGTGTGCGAACTGAAAATATATAGCACTAAGTGTGCGAACTGAAAATATATAGCACTAAGTGTGCGAGCTGAAAATTATATAGCACTAAGTGTGCGAGCTGAAAATATATAGCACTAAGTGTGCGGATTCACTATATGCTCTTGCGTTACAATTGGCAATCGAGTGTGCGACATTATCGAGTTAATCCCGACAGCGGATCGGGTAAGTACCTTGAGCTCATGACGATTAGGCAATACGTTCATGCTCGGGGTTGAGCTTGGTAAGCTTTAAATCTATGTGATGATTGCAATTGTATGATTGTGGTGTGAATGAGTTGGTGTGTAAAATGCCTCAAATATCTTATTGTATAAAATATGAAATGTGGATGTATGACTTGGTATGAGATTGAACCGAAAGGTCCGAGGAATTATGGTATAGTTTCGATATGGATGAAGTACCTAGCCTCGTTTATTGTTTGATGTTGCGAAAATTTTATTAATGGATGGTTGATGAATGCTTATGACTTCTTGAGTTATAAACTCACTCGGTGTTTTCTTGTCACCCATTTTAGGCTCTTGGACTCGTATTGTTGCGTGCTCGGAACCGTCGTTGAAGTCATCACACCGGCTGGAAACCTTTTGGTATTGTCTTCGTAGTTGAACTAGGAGAACATTTGGCATGTATAGGCTATTAT
Source organism: Gossypium arboreum (assembly GCF_025698485.1). Classification (NCBI taxonomy): domain Eukaryota; kingdom Viridiplantae; phylum Streptophyta; class Magnoliopsida; order Malvales; family Malvaceae; genus Gossypium; species Gossypium arboreum. The sequence continues at coordinate 107,714,464 of NC_069070.1, read as the reverse complement.
GTTTTGTTGAATTGTGGGTTGTAAACTTTCAGCCATGTGAAAATGGCCTATGTGGTCGTCGAGTGGGATGCTAGAACCTATAGCCACGAGTCTTAGAAATTTTAATTTTGATAAGGTGGCCATAATTTGTGTCATGTATGATGGATGATTAGTAAGGCCAAGGAAAGATTCACGAAATTGGCATAGTCTCTGCAGTAACTGTTGCGGGCAGCAGCAGTGAGATGAGATTGAAAAATCACTAAAAATAGTAGAAGTAGAATTAAATAGTGAATAAATTATGAAATTGAACCTTGCTGAATCTATTTTTATATGGATGAAACGAAACGACCATATGAGCAGTATACTGAGAGATATTAAAGTTCTCGTGAGACAGGGCCAGAACGGTTTCTGGGTCCCCTGTCTCGACTTTGAAAATTTACCATAAATTATCCAGAAGGAATTAGAAGTCGTGCCTTATATGTGCAGATTCCCCTTTGAGTCTAGTTTCATTAGAAACAAACGGCATGAGCATTGAAGCTCTGTACGAGAAGATATTCAGGTCGTAATGCTTGAAGGTCAGTGTAGTCGACCCCTGTAACATGGGCGACTTTAACTAATAAAATGTACCAATTGGCCCGACCAAAAATTCTAGAAATAAATCCATGGATAGACATATGAGTCTAAATTCAGGGAAAATTTACGGAATCAGTTTCCGAGTTTTGAAACTCGAGATATGATTTTTAAGGCGACAGTGATGCAGTTAGCTAGCCTGCCTGGAACAGCAATCAATATTACAAAGAGAGAAATAAGGGAAGTGAGCCCGGTAACACCACGTGTTCAAATCCGGTGACGATCTCGGGTTTGGGGTGTTACACTTTGAGCTTGAATTAAGGTATGTTTTAGTTTCAGTTTTTGATGATTTTTATGTTTTTGAGATTGTTGCTTAGTCTACTATCAAGCCCATGTCATAATTTATGGGAATTTATGATGTTATCATGAGATAAAGTTGTTGAATATGTGAGTTTTGTAATGTTAGTAGATGAATTATGGAAGCTTAATGTTGGGTTTAAATGTTTTGTCTTTGAATTTTTGATAAAATTGAGTATTTTAGGTTAAATTGTAAAAATGTTTTTTTGAAGGACTAAAATGTGAAATAAATGAAATGCATGGACTTTTTTGAGAGCTAGAAGAATTCGACTAAGATTTTGTATATGCAAATTATGTGTATTTTGTGAATTTTTGAAATAGGGACTAAAGTGTCGAAATGTAATAATGTGAGGGCTAGTTTGCAAAATGCCTTAATTGTGTGTATATGGATTGTTTTGAATGATTTGGTGAATAAAAAGGGTTAATTTTGATAACATATAGATCAAGAAAAGAGGCATTTGGTTCTAGACCGAGGGAAGTCGAAGATTGTAGAATAAACGTTCAAATTGACAACTTCGAGTATGTGGTAAGTTCATACGCAATAAATGATGTTAAAGCTACGTTTTAATGCGATGGTAATGCATAAATTGTATATATATTTGATTAGATTTTGAGTATAATGATATTTGACTATGATTGGCACTAAGTGTGCGATTTAATATACCTTCGGCTACAAATGGCACTAAGTGTGCGAGTTGGCATAGCTTCAGCTATATAAGGCACTAAAGGAGTGAAACTGACTTAGTTTCGGTTAATTGAGATAGCACTAAGTGTGCGAAAATAGTTCTAGTATCGGCTAACCTTTAAGCACTAAGTGTGTGAATGTTTAAAGCAGTGGCTATCTTTGGAAAGTGTTAAAGTATTCGATTAAGAGGTGAGATTGAAAATGAATGAATATGAAAATGTTCAGGTAAGTATGATACCGATGTGGTAGATGACATTATGTTTATAAAGCTCATTGAATTGGTAAAAATTTATGGATTGAATTGGTATAGATCGGATAGATGAATTAAGAAATTGTAATTACTTAAGTGTTGATGACTTATGTTTTATATACTGTTGATGATTTTAGTATGAGCTTACTAAGCTTTTGAAAGCTTATTTTGTGTGTGTTTGAATTGTTTTATAGATATCGAAGCTACCACAAGCTCGGGGACCGTCAAGGATCATCACCACGCTATCAAACTCATTTTGGTACTTTTGAAAGTGTAAATATATTTAAGTATGGCATGTATAGGCTAGAATGTCTATGTATTTAAGCTTTAATATGTATATATGTTATGCCATGAGAGTTGGCTAGCAAATGATATGTTTGTGCTTAGTTTTGGTAAATGGTTTGTGATGCCAAATTATGTATGTTTGTAATGGTTATATGACCTTGTATGTGGTGGTCATTTTAAAATATGCCAAGTGGAAAAAATGGTAAGATTAAGCATAAAATAAAAAATGCTATAAGTGAGTTATGAAATAATAATTTTGGTATGTTGTTGTAATAAGATGTTTAATATGTTTGGTATGGATTTGTATATGTTATTGAATGATAAAGATTTAGTTTGATAAAGCATGTTTTAAATATAAAATTGGCTAGAAATTGTGGTATGAGTATTGTGTAATATTGCTTGTAGGAATGACCCAAAAGGGGGTGGCAAATTGGCTTAAACCAAGCCTGCATTGTGCCACACGGTTAGGGAGCACAGGTGTGCCTTGTGGTCATGTATGCAAAGCAGTAACCTCTTAAGATCACATGGTTAAGACACATGGGCGTGTCTTATGGCCGTGGGCTTAAGTCAGTAGCTAGCTAAGTATAACACGACCATAGCACACGGGTGTGTCTGTTGGCTGTGGGTGAAAATCAGTATCTATGCTCTGTTTTGGCACGGTTGGATTACATGGGTGTGTCTGGTGCCCGTGTAAGGCATACGACCTGGTCACATAGGCATGTGACCTCAACAAAATTGAGAAATTTTGTTAAGTTCTGAAACTTTCATATGATATCAATTTGGTTTCGAATGTATGTTTAAGCATTGTAAATTAAATTTTATGTGAATATTGAATGTGATTGAATGAATTTTACTGTAATGAGATTATATTTGATGTTCAGTTGTTTTGAACTGTGTTGTGAGTATAGTAATGCCTCTTAACCTATTCTGGCGACGGATACAAGTTAGTGGTGTTATATTTAGTTGGTATCAGAGCTATGATTTAGTCAGTTCTAGGACTACCATAGTATATGTGAGTCTACCTATACATGCCATATATCTGAAACTACGATATTGTGATGAGTCCTGACATTGGAATGTGCTTTTATATAGCAAATGGATCCTGATAGAGCTGTAGCTGACGATGTAGAAAACAATGCGTCTACTCGCGCGCAATGGACGGTGCAAGTTGATTCTCGACTTGCTACGAGTAGCCGTGATGGTGAGGCTAAGCAAGCCTTCTATCAGATGATGAATGATTGGTTCACCCAATACATTAGAACCAACCCAGCTGTACAACAACCTCCACCTCCAGTTAATTCTCCTCAAACTTCTGTTTTGCCACCAGTGAATCCGATACAGATGAGTAGACCACCAGTTGATAAGATTAGAAAATATAGGGCTGAAGAGTTTCGAGCTACAACAAACAATGATGCTAAAAAAGCAGAATTCTGGTTAGAGAACACAATAAGAGTGTTTGATGAATTGTCCTTGAGTCCTGAAGAATGTATAAAATGTGTTGTTTCACTTCTGAGAGACACGGGGTATCATTGGTGGAAGACTTTGACATCTGTGGTTCCAAGTGAATGAGTTATATGAGATTTCTTCCAAGTTGAATTCCGGAAGAAATATATCAACCAAAGATTCATTGATCAGAAATACAAAGAGTTTCTCGAGCTTAAACAAGGCTGTATGTCTATTACAGAATACAAGCGAGAATTTGTAAGATTGAGTCAGTATGCCCGTGAATGTGTATCTTCAGAAGCAACATTGTGTGAGAGATTTGAAGACGGTTTTAAGCAAGATATTCGTTTGTTAGTTGGAATTCTGGAAATCAAAGAATTCGTGGTACTTGTTGAACGATAATGTAAAGCGGAAGATCTTAGGAAAGAGAAAAGAAAGGCTAATTTTGAAGCTAGAGAGGTATGAAAGAGATCATTGGGCAAATCATTTCAATCTGGATCCAAAAATTTTAGAGATGATAGCATTCGTTCAAAGGCTGGTGTGGGGCATTTGAGCAGAGATCGTGCTAGATCGCAATCGAATTACAAATCTTCAGCCACGTCTATTGCTAGTGTTGATAATACAAAGAATGAAAGGCTTGAATGTGATCAATGTGGAAGATGACACTTTGGTGAATGCTGGGGAAAAAGCAATAATCGAGATTGTTATAGTTTTGGTTCAAGAAACCATTTTGTTAAAGATTTCCTAGATTTTTAGCTGAAAAGGATAATGTTTAGAATCATAGGTAGAGTGGCAATGTTTCTCGTGGTAGACCTCCCAGAAATTCAGGAAATGTAAACGGTAGTCAGAGAGGAGTGAAAGACACAGCTGTAAGATCTAAGGCTCGTGCACCAGCTAGAGCTTATGCTATCTGAGCTAGCGAGGAAGCTTCATCACCAAATGTGATTACGGGTACATTTACTCTCTATGATACTTCTGTGATTGCTTTGATAGATCCTGGATCAATACATTTGTATATATGCATAAACTTAGTGAACAGTAAGACTTTTCCTGTAGAGTCTACTAAATTTGTGATTAAAGTTTCGAACCCCCTAGGCAGATGTGTTCTAGTTGATTAAGTCTGCAAGGATCGTCCGTTAATGTTTCGAGACAATTGTTTTCCAACTGATCTGATGTTATTGCCTTTTGATGAGTTTGATATAATTCTGGGTATGGATTGGTTAACCTTGCATGATGCTGTGGTGAACTGTAAACAGAAAACTATTGATTTGAGATGCAAGAATGATGAAATAGTCAGAATTGAATTTAGCGATTTGAATGGATTGCCTCCTGTAATTTCTTCGATGAAAGCTTTGAGTATTGTGAGAAAGGGTTGTGAAGCCTACTTTGCTTATGTGATTGATTCGAAAGTGTCAGAAAAGAAAGTAGAATCTATACCTGTTGTCCGTGAGTTCCCTAATGTGTTTCCTGAAGAACTTCCAAGATTACCTCCAGTTAGAGAAGTAGAATTAGGCATTGAATTGAGACCTGGTACTACTCCAATTTCGATAGCTCCGTACTGAATGGCTCCGACTGAACTGAAAGAATTAAAGTCTCAGTTGTAAGAATTGACCGATCGAGGATTTGCTAGACTGAGTTTCTCACCTTGGGGTGCTCCGGTTCTATTTGTGAAAAAGAAAGATGGTACGATGAGAATGTGTATAGATTATTGTCAGTTGAATAAAGTGACTATCAAGAATAAGTATCCCCTGCCTCGAATTGATAATTTGCAGTTGAAAGGAGCTACTGTGTTTTCAGAAATAGATTTGAGATCGGGTTACTATCAGTTGCGAGTGAAAGATTCAAATATTCTGAAGACTGCTTTCAGAATGAGGTACGGTCACTATGAATTCTTAGTTATGCCTTTTAGATTGACTAATGCACCTGCTATCTTTATAGATTTGATGAATAGAATATTTAGATCGTATTTAGATCAATTTGTTGTGGTATTCATTGATGACATATTGATTTATTCACGTGACGAATCTAAACACGCTGAGCATTTGAGAATAGTGTTATAGACTTTGCGAGATAAATAGTTATATGCAAAGTTCAGTAAATGTGAGTTTTGGTTATGAGAAGTGGGTTTTCTGGGTCATATTGTATCAGCCTCTGGTATCCGAGTTGATCTGAGTAAAATCTTAGCTATTTTGGATTTGAAACCACCGAGAAATGTTTCTGAAGTCCGTAGTTTTCTGGGACTTGCTAGTTACTATAGAAGATTCATAAAAGGTTTTTCGATGATTGTGAATTCGTTAACAAAATTGCTCCAGAAAGATGTGAAGTTTGAGTGGTCTGAAAAGTGTCAGAACAGCTTTGATCAGTTGAAAGCTTTATTGACTGAAGCTCCGGTTTTGGTACAACCTGAATTGGGTAAAGAATTTGTGATCTATAGTGATGCTTCGTTGATTGGTTTGGGATGTGTTTTAATGCAAGGAAAATTCATTGCTTATGCTTCGAGATAGTTGAAACCACACGAGAAGAATTATCCAACATACGATCTTGAGTTAGCTACGATTGTGTTTGCCTTAAAGATTTGACGCTATTCAGATCATAAGAGTTTGAAGTATTCAATGACACAAAAAGATTTGAATCTGCGACAGAGAAGATGGTTAAAACTGCTAAAAGACCACGAACTTATGAGAGATTATCATCCGGGAAAAGCAAATGTTGTTGCCGATGCCTTAAGTCAGAAATCGTTGTTTGCTTTGCATGTAATGAATGCTCATTTGGTACTGTCTGATGATGATTTAGTTTTAGTTGAATTAAAAGTAAGACCCTTGTTCTTACAGCAGATTATCGAAGCTCAGAAGATTGACAATGAGATTTTGGCTAAACGAGCTCAGTGTGGTGTAGAAATTGATTCAGAATTCAGAGTTGATAAAGAAAATTTTTTAAGATTCCGAGATCGGATTTGTATTCCGAGAAATCCAGAATTAATTCAAATGATTCTGAGTGAAGTCCACAATAGTCGGTTATCTGTACATCCGGGCAGTACGAAAATGTATAATGATCTAAAGCAGCATTATTGGTGGTCCGGAATGAAAAGAGATATCTCTGATTTTGTTTCTAAATGTTTAATCTGTTAGAAAGTTAAAGCTGAGCATCAAGTGCCATCTGGTTTGTTACAACCGATTATGATTCCGGAGTGGAAATGGGATAGAGTGACCATGGACTTTGTGTCGGGTTTGCCCTTGTCTCCGAGAAGGAAAGATGCAATTTGGGTTGTAGTTGATAGATTGACGAAATCAACTTATTTTATTCTGGTTCGATTTGATTATTCACTTGATAAATTAGCCGTGTTATACATTTCTGATATAGTGAGATTACATGGTGTGCCATTGTCTATAGTGTCCGACAAAGATCCGAGATTCACATCATGATTTTGGAAGAAGTTACAAAATGCTCTGGGTACTAAATTGCACTTTAGCACTGCTTTTCATCTGCAAATGGATGGTTAATTTGAGCGGATTATTCAGATACTCGAGGATATGTTGAGATGTTGCATTTTTGAGTTTGAAGGTATGTGGGAAGAATATTTACCTTTGATTGAATTTGCTTATAATGACAGTTTTCATTTGAGCATCAAAATGGCACCGTATGAAGCTTTATATGGTCGCAAATGTCGTACACCTTTGTATTGGACAGAGCTCAGTGAAAATAAGATTCATGGGGTTTAGTAGAAAAGGTAAGTTGAGTCCGAGGTTCATCGGGCCGTATGAAATTATTGAGCATATTGGGTCGGTAGCATATAGATTGTTGTTGCCACCAGAGTTAGAAAAGATTCATAATGTGTTTCACGTATCGATGCTTCGACGATACAGATCCGATCCTTCGTATGTAATTCCTCCGTCTAAGAACGAAATTCAGTCTGGTATGACTTACGAAGAAAAGCCAATTCGAATCTTAGAGCGAGAGGTCAAAGAGTTACGAAATAAGAAAATTTCGTTAGTTAAAGTGATGTGGCATCGACATGGTGTTGAAGAGGCCACATGGGAGCCTGAAGATGCTATGAGATATCAATATCCAAATCTATTTAACGGTAAGATTTTTGGGGACGAAAATCCCTAAAGGGGGAGAATTGTAACAGTTTGGTTTTGACCCTAGTCAAAATAATGGTTTCGGGACCACATATCCTAGTCAGAAAAATATTTTAATAATATTTTTCGTGTCTTTTATAAGTGAATTGACATATGTGAAAATCTCGTGTGAAAATTTAACTGTTTGTGTGCTTAATTTGCAAAAAGGACTTAATCGCGTAAAATGTAAAAGCTGTGTGCTAGATGCTAAAGTGCCAAATTGCCATGTCTTTATAATTTTGAGGTCCTTAGGTTGCACATAGACCTTTGGAATAATGCATGGACAAAGTTAGACATGATTTTATGATTTATTAATGTTATAAAGCAAGGGTAAATTGGTAAAACATGTATTAATGTATGTTTAATAAAATAAAACTTAAAAATAGGCCATTATGTTCATCTTTGGCCGAAAATTAGAAAACAAAAATAAGGAAGAATGCAAGCTAGGGTTTCAGCACTTTGAGCTTGAATTAAGGTATGTTTTAGTTTCAGTTTTTGATGATTTTTATGTTTTTGAGATTGTTGCTTAGTCTACTATCAAGCCCATGTCATAATTTGTGGAATTTATGATGTTTTAATGAGATGAAGTTGTTGACCATGTGAGTTTTGTAATGTTAGTAGATGAATTATGGAAGCTTAATGTTGGGTTTAAATGTTTTGTCTTTGAATTTTTGATAAAATTGAGTATTTTGGGTTAAATTGTAAAAATGTTATTTTGAAGGACTAAAATGTGAAATAAATGAAATACATGGACTTGTTTGAGAGCTAGAAGAATTAGGCTAAGCTTGTGTATATGCAAATTATGTGTATTTTGTGAATTTGTGAAATAGGGACTAAAGTGTCGAAATGTAATAATGTGAGGGCTAGTTTGCAAAATGCCTTAATTGTGTGTATATGGATTGTTTTGAATGATTTGGTGAATAAAAGGGTTAATTTTGAATACATATAGATCAAGAAAAGAGGAATTCAGATTCAGACCGAGGGAAGTCAAAGATTGTAGAATAAACGTTCAAATCGACAACTTCGAGTATAAGGTAAGTTTGTACGTAATAAATGATGTTAAAGCTATGTTTAAATGCGATGGTAATGCATAAATTGTACAGATATTTGATTACATTTGAGTATAATGATATTCGACTATGATTGGCACTAAGTCTGCGGTTTAATATAGCTTTGGCTACAAATGGCACTAAGTGTGCGAGTTAGCATTGCTTCGGCTATATAAGGCACTAAGTGTGCGATACCGACTTAGTTTCGGTTAATTGAGATAGCACGAATTGTACGAAAATAGTTCTTGTGCCGGCTAACCTTTAAGCACTAAGTGTGCGAATGTTTAAAGTAGTGGCGATCTTTGGAAAGTGTTAAAGTATTCGATTAAGAGGTGAGATTGAAAATGAATGAATATGAAAATGTTCAGGTAAGTATGATACCTATGTGGTAGATGACATTATGTTTATAAAGCTCATTGAATTTGAAAAAACTTAGAGATTGAACTGGTATAGATCGGATAGATGAATTAAGAAATCGTAATTACTTAAGTGTTGATGATTTATGTTTTATATACTGTTGATGATTTTAGTACGAGCTTACTAAGCTTTTGAAAGCTTATTTTGTGTGTGTTTGAATTGTTTTATAGATATCAAAGCTACCACAAGCTCGGAGACCGTCAAGGATCATCACCACTCTATCAAACTCATTTTGGTACTTTTGAAAGTGTAAATATATTTAAGTATGACATGTATAGGCTAGAATGTCTATGTATTTAAGCTTTAATATGTATATATGTTATGCCATGAGAGTTGACTAGCAAATGATATGTTTGTACTTAGTTTTGGTAAATGGTTTGTGATGCCAAATTATGTATGTTTGTAATAGTTATATGACCTTGTATGTGGTGGTCATTTTGAAATATGCCAAGTGGAGAAAATGGTAAGATTAAGCATAAGATAGAAAATGCTATAAGTGAGTTATGAAATAATAATTTTGGTACGTTATTGTAATAAGATGTTTAATGTGTTTTGGTATGGATTTGTATATGTTATTGAATGATGAAGATTTAGTTTGATAAAGCATGTTTTAAATATAGAATTGGCTGGAAATTGTGGTATGAGTATTGTGTAATATTACTTGTAGGAATGACCCAAAAAGGGGTGGCAAATTGGCTTAAACCAAGCCTACATTGTTCCATTCAGTTAGGGAGCACGGGCGTGCCTTGCGGCCATGTATGTAAAGCAGTAACCTCTTAAGATCACACGGTTAAGACATATGGGCGTGTCTTATGGCCATGGGCTTAAGTCAATAGCTAGCTAAGTATAACACGGCCATAACACACGGGCGTGTCTGTTGGCCATGGGTGAAAATCAGTATCTATGCTCTTTTTTGGCACGGTTGGGTTACATAGGTGTCTTTGGTGCCCGTGTAAGGCACACGACCTGGCCACATGGACGTGTGACCTCAACAGAATTGAGAAATTTTGTTAAGTTCTAAAACTTTCATATGATATCAATTTGGTTTCGAATGTATGTATAAGCATTGTACACTAAATTTTATATGAATATTGAATGTGATTGAATGACTTTTACTGTAATGAGATTATATTTGATGTTTGGTTGTTTTGAACTGTGTTGTGAGTATAGTAATCCCTCTTAACCTATTCTGGCGATGGATACAGGTTAGGGGTGTTACAATAGTAAAATTATCTTTGCTCGTGGTTTTTTATCGTCTTTGGAGGGATTTTTCCACATTAAATTTGTGTATTCAATTTCTCAATTTCTTTCGCTATTTTTTACTTGCTTGTTTCTTAATTAGGTCATCCCCAACAGTACAATGTCGAGTTGGGAATGGTAATGATATTTCAATATTTTGTGACCCATGGTTGCTTGATAGCATGAATTTTACTATTAAATTATTTCCATTGACAAGGTTTGAGGATTTGCAGGTTGCTGATTTATTTAATTTTGATGGTTGTACATGGAATAAGGACATAGTGGAAGGTATTTTAGCTCCTGACGATGCAAAACGTGTTATTTGGATTCTAATTAGCTACACTCCGACAACAGATTGGCCGATATGACATTTTAGTGTAGATGAAAGATATAGTGTGAGGTCAGTATATCGTGTTGCTCTGAATATGTGTTTAGATCAATCATTGTTGGGTAAGAATACGGTCAAGGACTTTGTTTGGCATTGTCTGAGGCATTATTTTCTTACACAGGTTTGTTTGACTGAGAAGGGTATTTCACACACTCTCTCTCATGTAGTCATTATGGTGAGGCTGAAAGTATGGATCACATGTTGCTGCTTTGCCTATATGAGTAGGCTATTTAGAGTGTTGTTGGTTTCTCATTCGACCAGTTAACAATGATTGACATATTTTGCAAGCTTCATAACTTAACAACTCCTAAACAACTATAACATGTATTGGTGCTCTGTTGGATGATATGATTTAATCACAATTATTTTGTTTGGAAAGGGAAAGATGTGGTCGCGACATTAGTCGTTCGGACTACTAATGCTTTTTAGACCTATTGACAGTAGTCGATTGCAATGTTTATTATGGTTGATGCAAGTGGTGACCAGGACAAAGTGACTTAAGGCCAAAAAAGGGCTAGCTTAACACCTTCGGAAGGTGGCTTGCTAAAATGTAATGTAGATTCTACATGTTTCAAGTAAGAGGGGACTATAAGGTATGCAACCATAGTTCGGGACCCTACGGGCTGTGTGCTTAAAAGTTTTTCAAGATTTATTTATACTCAGTTTAGTCCTTCCATCACTGAATCTTTTGCCATTAAGGATGTCTTGTTATGGTAAAATTTTTGGCCTTCAAGAACGTTTCAATTGAGTCAAATTGTCTGCTTGTAATTTTGGTTTTGTCACGCCCATCACCTAATTTTTCTAAACTAGGTGTGTTGTTATGTTATTGTTTTTTTGATAAAGAATCAGTTTCAGCACTTGTCCTTATGTTGAACTCGTCGATGTCGCAACAAGGCAGCTCATTCCTTAGCTCAAGCTGCTTTGTTATATGCAAACCACATGTAATGAGATGACTTTCCATCATTTCTTTTAATGTGCATGTTTCGTCTGTAACTGAAGATAGTGTTATAGGGAAGTAAAAATGATAAATTCGAGTGTATAAGATGAACCTGCTAGCTCGAGTTTTGGTTTGTCCATATCTTTAGTATCCTTGTTGTCTTAATGCTTTTTCTCATTAATAGATTTTTTTTCTTAAGAAATAATTCTTCGATCACCTCATCTTTGTAACCATCAGCCCTTAAAACTAATAGTTAGCCCAAATCCCAAGCTTCATTTGCCTCTTTTAATGTAGCCTTCTTCCGATTCTTGAAATCACTATCAGAAAGAGATTCATTACCGAATTTCTTAAGCGGAGAATGTAACACCCCCTAACCCGTATCCGTCGCAGGAGTGGGGTTATGAGGCATTACCAAACCGTACACAGCTTATGTAAGTTAAACATTACTATTCATGTTTAAGATAATACAATTTCAATTATACAAATCAAATGTGCTTTTCCTTTTAACATCTAAATAAATAAAAAAATTATAACATAGATTATTATATGATAGTTTCATGTATATATCTTAAGACATTAGATACATATATCAAATACATGCTAACATACCACTTTAAATTAATAAATAGCAAACATATTTTTTAATACAATATATAATACACTATGAACCATTAATTAAACATAAAATACAACCCATAATACACCCCATTCACATACTAATTTCATACATAATTAACACTCATATAACCAAATATACATTCTCAAATCATTGATGAATATACTTAATTTTACTTATGGCCATTCGATTATAATATTAACTTTACATTTCTTTTTACTATTCAAGTGGTCATAATTTAAATCACCAAATATATATATATATATATATATATATATATATATACACATACACAAGAATCATACCAATCTATCTCATAAAATATGCCATAAAAAACACATCAAAATATTTAATACCATAACCGAATATACATTATAACTAACATAACTTCTTTATTGAATTATATAACAAACCTATCAAACACATATGTTCTTTGTATTGAGCTCATTAACTTGAACTACTTATAATGCAAATCATATCTTCCCAATACATCAATATCAAACCACAACTGAAATATTTTTGTCTCTATATAATCATCATTCAATTTACTACCAAAACATATGACCAATCACCTCAATATATATATATATATATATACATACTTTGAAATAATGTATATGTCAAACTAATGCATCATAAGCAAGAATGTAAATATATATACAAATGTCAAACTATTAATCAAATATATTCATTATCTCATTTCAACATTTATTCAAATATACTCATCAACTAATTTTAAACCATTATTAACACATGTAAAACATAATCAAAACATATTAACCAAAGGTAGCATACCAAACATAATTCATACTATTATATATATATCTTAGTTGATTCACTCAAACCACATCCAAAATCATCAACCAACTTCAATGCACAAAACACATATCACAAATACCATTCATCCATGGTACATAGCATTATAACCAAAATGAACTTAAACCATAATCAAACATAACCAAATTAAAGCATAGAAGTTAAGCCATTTTCGCATGGCTTAAATTATACATAAACCAAAATCCAACATCTCAAAAGTATAATCCAGCCTATACATGCCATAGATTCGAAAGTGCACTTATAAAAATACCAAAAATAGTCGATAGTGTGATAGACTTTGCTGACGATCCCCGAGCTCGTAACTTGAATCCAAAATCTATAAAATAGAGGTAAGCAAGAACACACACAGTAAGCTATTTAAGCTTAGTAAGTCATAAGCAAATAAACAACTAATTGACATAATCAATTCATTTAAACTAAACCAAATTATACCATCATAATCACTTTAAATCTTAAGCTTAAAATTTCACGTATTATATATACTTTTACATATAAATTATTCATGGCCGAATGGACATATATATACATTAACAAACTATCACTCAATTTCCAAGCCAAAATATCTTTATCATCACAAGTACATATACACTTATATGCATATATTCATAAATCAGAGTATAACAATCACATACATATTTATATTATATGGCCGAATATACCACAAATTACACATATTTTTACATTAATAACTTGTATTATTTGGACCACATATTAAATGGCCAACTTACCTTATTTTCAGATAGGTGATTAACTAACTCATACCTGATCGTTTTAGCTCGATTTACACCTTCGTTCAGAACTTAACATTTCCCGTTGAACCATTTGGAATTGAATAGGATACTCAGATAATCACATATACCATACAATGCCAATGTCCCAGACGTGGTCTTACATGCTATCTCATATCGGTGTCACTATCCCAGATAGGGTCTTACACGAATCGAATACGATGCCGATGTCCCAGACATGGTCTTACTCATAACCACATATTGATGTCAACATTCCAGATGTGGTCTTACTCGAGAACACATATAGGAAATCCTATGTCATGACATATGTATCCTAGCTATTCCTAAGGTTCGTACGGGACTTTCGGATGTCGTAACTCAGTCGAAATGAATTCATAAACATATCTGCCAAGCTTGTACACATTCAGCTAACTCATATATATATATATTCACATATTTCATTTTAGCATATATAACTCACATTTAATTAAAATTAACAACGTCTATTTGCTTATAAGCTTACCTCGAATGACGAAAAACGGAACGGGACGACTAGTTGACAACTTTAGTTTTTTCCCGATCCAAATCCGATTTCTTTGGTTCTTGATCTAAACATATTCAAATTAAACTCATTCGAACATATTTTCATTCAATTTAGTCCAAAAACACATAAATGGAAAATTACCATTTTACCCCTAACATTTGACACTTTTTACAAATTAGTCCAAATTGCATAAAACAAAAAACATGCAAAATTTTCACACACCATGCTTAGGCCGAATGTTCCTAGTGTTCATAAAAATCCATACATTTTATTTATTTCACATGTAGTCCCTCAATTTATTATTTTTGCAATTTAGTCCTAATTACTCAAAATAATCAAAAATTCCAATACAAAACATGTTAATCTATCACATATCTTTTATTTTCCATCATCAAACAACAAAAATCACAAGCTTTCAACAATGAAATAACTCAAAATATTCATCAAAATAAAAAATTCGAGCATGGACTTTATAGATAACATAGCAACGATCTCAAAAACGTAAAAATTATCAAAAACCAAGCTAGAACTCACCTTGAATCAAGTTTGAGAATGGCCGAATACCTAAAGCTTTTATTCTTTTATTTTCTTTTTATTATTTGGTCAAAGAAAAGTATGAACAATGGCTTTTTAATTATGTGATATTATAGCATATATTAACATATTAGTTAATTTACATAATTAGCCTTTATTATAAAATATGAAACCATTATAACAATAGGTTACAACCGTCCATCCCATATATTAATGGTCTAATTGCATTTTAAATGCCTCAACATATAAAGACACATTCATTTCAACCCTTTTTCAATTAACCACCAAATTTTTATTTTATGCGATTAAGCCCTTTTATTTAATCGAGCACTCAAATGACAAAATCAAATCACAAAAATTTCACACATATAAATTCACACATAATAAACACAAAAAATAATTTTTAAATATTTTCTAACTCAGATTCACGGTCCCGAAACCACCATTCCGAATAGGGTCTAAATCGGGCTATTATAGAGAAGCAGTTATTGAACCCTTAGATTGACCCTTTCTCGGTCTACCACGTCTCCTTTCCATAGTTCATCTCGAGCTCAACAACTTTCATGTCTGCTGCAATTTTTCTCTTCTCCATATTTGAAACGTCTTTAAAGAAGCTTCCAACCCAACACCATCATACGTGAATCAATCGCCATGGGTTCTATCACTATAAGTTTTCAATATTTGGAGGACTGACATTCCATTTCACATGAGTATATTGCAGATAGAGAATAAGGATAGGATCAATCTCTGAAACACAAACATCATACAACACATCTTCTACTTTTAATTTAATCACTTCGTCAATTCAATTCATTTAGTTAGTGATAAACTCAAAGTTTCCCTTGGAAAAGGATCTAAATTTGTTGAAGGCTGGTCAGCATGTAGCACCAAGAGCAGCCAAGAAGCATGCCACGAAGCCCAAGCAAAGCAGATACAATTGAAGAAGCTGTTCCATTTTATTTCATTTTTTTACTTTAAGTTGTTTTTATGTAATTTAGTTTGTTTTCAATTTTGTTGCTGATGTATTTGATGTAGTTAGGTAGTATTGAGCTAATAAATCAACTTGTCAAAGTGTACAAGTAATGTTTAACAAGTTTCAATGTTGTTTTGTGGTAGTAGGTGATTGTTTAGGTGAAATTTGTTCATTCTGACTAGCTTATGTCTGGTATATGTAATGGCATTATGCCAAAGTTCTTTCTTAATGAAAATCTATTAGATTTCATCCATATACTCCATCTATTTCCTTTTCCTTCAATTCTGTTCTTGAATTTTATTTTTGTTTCTTTTGCAAGTTTTGAGCCTTGCTGCTCAAGTCAAAGCTGAACTTGCTTGCACCTTGTTCATAACACCAAAAATTGGTATCTAGAGTCGTTAATCTCAGTGGACCTGTTTCTTGCTAACTTCAAATCGATGGCTTCATCAGGCTTCTCACCAGCTACACCACCAGTCTTCAATGGAGAGGCTTATCATATATGGGTGGTCAAAATGAAGACCTACCTACAGGTATCCGATCTATGGGAGGTGGTCAACTCAGATGTTGAGCCAGCACCTCTTAGAGCCAATCTAACTGTGGCTCAAATAAGGCAGCATGCTGATGAGAGGACAAAGAGGCATAAAACCATGTCTTGCATCCAAAATTGTATGTTAGATGTGATCTTCACAAGGATCATGGCCTGTAAGACACCAAAGTAAGCCTGGGACAGATTGAAGGAGGAGTTTCAAGGGACAGAGAGAACTAGGCAACAATAGCTTTTGAATTTGAGAAGAGATTTCGAAAATTTAAAGATGAAGGAGGAAGAAACTGTCAAGCAGTATTCAGATAGAATTATGGCTGTGGTAAATAGCATAAGGCTCCTTGGAGAGTAGTTTAGCAAAGCAATAATAGTGGAGAAGGTGATCTCAACCTTACCTAAGAGGTATGAGGCAAAAATATATTCCCTCGAAAATTCAAGGGACCTGACCATCATCTCATTGACAGAGTTGATCAATGCTCTTTATGCACAAGAGCAAAGAAGGGCCAGTAGACTGAAGGAGCACCAAGAAGGTGCCTTTTAAGCTAAAACCAAGTCTGCTTCAAGCTCTTCTACCTACAAAGGCAAAAATACTTAGAAAGACAAGCCTAAGTCAGATGCTCTAAGAAGAAGGGGTCAACCCTGTAGACATTGCAAAAGGCTTGGTCATCTAGAAGCCAGTTGCTGGTTTAGACCAAATGTGCAGTGCCAATACTGTAAGAAGATGGGTCTTGTTGAAAAGGTTTGCAAAAGTAAAGGCAAACCAAGGCAGAATCAACCACAATAGCCAAAAGCTGAGGCCCAAATAGCTGAAGAAGGCAGTGATCATGAGGAGCAAGTTTTTACAGTTTCATGCTCAGCTGCTAAGGAGAAATCCACAAAGGGATGGCTTATAGACAGTAGCTGCACAAATCACATGACACCAGATGCTTCAATCTTCAAGTCAATTGATAGAAGCTTCAAAACAAAGGTGAAAGTAGGTAATGGCCACTTTATCAATGCAGAAGGCAAGGAAGATGTGCTGATAAGCACTCCCACAGGTAACAAGCTAGTTTCAAATGTTCTATTGGTACCTGAAATTGATAGAAACCTACTCAGTATAGCTCAACTACTAGAGAAAAGCTGTTCTATTTTGTTCAAGGGCAATGAGTGCCAAATCAGTGATCCAAGTGGATCCAGGCTTATGTCAGTAGCAATGACTGACAAAAGCTTTGTTATAGACTGGAACAAAGTCCTAGGCAGTGTCTACACTATTTCTTCAGATGAATCTAAGCTATGGCACCAAAGGCTTGGTCATGCCAACTACAAATCGATGGACCAGCTGACCAAAGAAGATCTATTTGAGAACTTCATCAACTCAGTTGAAAAGGAGGAAGTTTAGCTAGGAAAGCAGGCCAAGCTGCCATTTCCTTCAAACAATGCCTGGAGAGCCTCAGAAAGGTTGCAGCTTGTGCACACTGATGTGTGTAGCCCCATGAAGACTCAGGCATTGAATGACAGCAGGTACTTCATTCTGTTTATTGATGATCATTCAAGATTTTGTTTGATTTACTTCTTGAAACACAAATCAAAGGTGACCTCATTGTTTTGGAAGTTCAAGGTTATTGCAGAGACTGAAATAGGTTGCAAGCTCAAGACTCTAAGGTTTGATAATGGAACTGAGTACACCTCAGCTCAATTTCAAGCATTTTGTGATGAACCAGGCATTAAACACCAGCTCACCAACACCTATACACCTCAACAGAATAGTGTTAGTGAAAGAAAAAATAGAAGCTTGATGAATATGGCCAAATGCTTGATGTTTAAGAAGAATTTGCCCAAAACTTTGTAGGCTAAAGCAGTTAACACTACTGTCTACATCCAAAACAGACTTCCAACCAAGGCATTGGCTTACAAAACTCTATTTGAGGACTGGTTTGGGTTCAAGCCTTCACTAGCTCACCTGAGGGTATTTCGCTGCATATGCTATGCACATGTACCAACTGTGAAGAGGGATAAATTGGCCAAGAAAGTACAACCTGGTATTCTAGTAGGCTACAATACGTCAAGAAGAGCTATAGGATCTTGGATCCTCCAAAAAATAAGGTGCTTGTTAGAATAGATGTAGTGTTCGATGAAAAATTATGTTGGAATTGGGAGAAGAATGAGCTAGAGGCAGTTTCTAAAGACCTTATGGCTGACAAGACTGGGGCTGATCAAAATAGTCCTAAAATAGACATTAATGATAAACCAGTCAGGGGCACTAGACCATTGGCTGAGATTTATGAAAGAGCTCAAGTATCCATAGTGGAACCGAGCTGCTTTGAAGAGGCTGAAGCTCATCAAGGCTAGAAACAGGCAATGGCTAATGAAATCAGGATGATTGGGAAGAATCAGACTTGGGAACTAGTTGAAAGATCAGCCAATAGGAAGATCATTGGAGTGAAATGGGTCTATCGAGCTAAACAGAATGCTGGTGGAAGTTTGAACAAGTTGAAAGCAAGGCTAGTTGTGAAAGGGTTTAGCCAAAAGTATGGATTAGACTACCTGGAGACCTTTGCACCAGTGGCCAGGCTTGACACCATAAGGCTGTTGGTTGCCTTAGAGCTCAAATAAAATGGAAAATCCACCAGTTTGATGTTAAATCAACTTTTCTCAATGGCTTCCTTGAAGAAGAGATATATATTGATCAACCTCAAGATTTCAAAGTAATAGATAATGAGAACATGGTCTACAGACTGAAGAAAGCCCTGTATTGCTTGAAACAGGCACTAAGGGCCTGGTATAGCAAAATCGATAGCTACTTGGTCAGTTTGGGTTTTGAAAGGAGCATTAGTGGGCCAACATTGTATGTTAAGAAGGAAGGAGTTGAAACTCAGCTCATTGTATCCTTATATGTTGATGACCTACTGGTGATAGGAGGAGACCAAGCAATGCTAGCTGATTTCAAAGCCAAAATGCAACAAATGTTTGAAATGTCTAACTTGGGACAAATGTCCTACTTCCTAAGCATGGAAGTAACTCAAACTTAGGAAGAAATCTTTCTAAGTCAAAAGGCTTTTGCCATTAAGATTTTAAACAAGTTCTCAATGCAGAATTGTAAGGTAACAAGCACTCCAACTGCCATTGGAGAGAAACTATAGAGCCAAGAAGATTTTAAACAGGTTAGTGAGTCTATCTACAGAAGCTTGGTAGGTTGCTTGCTATATTTGATTGCCACTAGGCTAGACATTATGTTTGCTGTAAGTTTGCTCTCAAGATTCATGCATTGCTGCGATGAAAAGCATTTTTAAGCTGCAAAAAGGGTTCTCAGGTACATCAAAGGTACTCTGAGCTATGGAATGCTATATAGCAAAGCTGAAAGCTTGAAATTGGTTGGTTATGCTGATAGTGACTGCGTTGGTTCGATGGATGACATGAAGAGCACCTCAGGGAATGTTTCCACCCTTGGTTCAGCCATCTTTTGTTGGAGATCGAAGAAGAAAAATGTTGTTGCTCAGTCAACTACTGAGGCAGATTATGTTGCAGCTACAGGAGCTGTCAACCAAGCCATTTGGCTAAAGAAGATCTTGGCTGATCTGAATCTTCACCAAAGGGAAGCAACAGAGATAATGTGTGACAACCAATCTGCTGTTACAATTGAAAATACAAAGAATCTGATTTTCCATGGAAGGAAAAAGCACTTCAACATTAAATTCATGTTGTAAGAGAAATGGAACAAGCACAGGAAGTGAAACTGGTTCATTGCAGTTCTAAAAAGCAACTAGCTGACATTTTGACAAAAGCCCTTAGTGTGTCAAGATTCTTACATTTAAGAGTTGAAATGGGAGTTTACAACATGCTAACCAAGGGGTGTTGAAGGTTGGTTAGCATGTAGCATCAGGAACAGCCAAGAAGCAGACCATGAAGCCCGAGTAAAGGAGATGCAATTGAAGAAGCTGTTTCGTTTTAGTTCATTTTGTTACTTTAGGTTGTTGTTATGTAATTTAGTTTGTTTTCAACTTTTTTGCTGATTTATTTGATGTAGTTAGGTAGTATTGAGCTAATAAATCAGTTTGTCAAAGTGTACAAGTAATGTTTAACAAGTTTCAATGTTGTTTAGTGGTAGTAGGTGATTGTTTAGGTGAAATTTGTTCATTTTGACCAGCTTATGTCTGGTATATGGAATGGCATTATGCCAAAGTTCTTTCTTAATGAAAATCTATCATATTTCATCCATATAATCCATCTATGTCCTTTGTTTTCAATTCTATTCTTGAATTTTGTTTTTGTTTCTTCTACAAGTCTCGAGCCTTACTGCTCAAGTCAAAGCTGAACTTGCTTGTACCTTGTTCATAACACCAACAAAATTTCATCGTGTCTTCATCGATACTAATGAAGTTCCCCAACTTTTTTTAATTTTTTGGAAAATACAAATGCTCTAAGCATGGATTGGAACCCCGTAACAGGAAATCCATGCTCTACGACTGTCATCTTTAATTCATTTCGACCAAAACTCTTTCTTCATGATAAGTCGTAATTTATACATATTTTTATCCCATGCTTAGCACATTTTTGGATGAATTATCATTAGATTTATGAAATTTGATGCTCCTAATCCTTTAATTTCATGTTTTATACTTAGGTGAGCATAAGCGAGTAAAAAGAGCGAGAAACGGGCCAAAAATGGAGAAAATAGGTCAACATGGGAAATCAACACGGCCTGGACTTCCTTACACGGGTAGATCACACGCCTGTGTCTATTTAGCATACTTTAACACGTCTTAAGCCACACCACATGCTCGTGTCTATTTAATAGACTCTAACACGGTTTGAAGCATTTGCACATTGGCGTGCCACACGGGCGTGTCCCTGTGGAGCCCAAGTCTAATTCTATCCGGAAAAAGGAACTTTGGAAGGTTCTAAGGTATTCTAAAGCTTATATAAACACCATAGAGGAAGATTAAAGAGGACACACAAAGTGGGAAGTAAGGAATTACTCGAAGAAAGCCAATTGATCCATCTCAGAAGTCAGATTCTCCTTCAAGACTGAAGATCTCCCTTCAATTTCCTTCAAGGATTTTTAGGTTTCTTTATGTTTTGTTATTATTATTCTTATGAGATGTTTTCTTTTACACATATGAATTAAATCCCCTAAATACCTGAGGGGAATGAAACATAAGACGGACCTTGTTATTATTTTCTGAATTATATGATAAATACTTGATTTGTTCTTAATTATGTGTTCTTAATCCTTGCTTTAATATTCCAGGATATTGATTCAAGTATTGATATGCTTATTCAGAGGAGCAAAACTCCCTGTCTAAGAGTAGATCTAGCATAATTAAGCAGAGTTGATTGCACCCCTAGACATAGGGTGACATAAATCTGCCAGATTAAGGTTAAACCTAATAAGGGAATCCATAGATCAAGTTAATACAACACTAGGGGTTTTAATTAGAAAGAGATTTCAATTAATCAACCTAGGGTTAGATGCTGTTAGTCTCGAAAGAGATAATAATATAAATTAGGGATTTCTACAGATCAAGTCAAGTGAATAAATCGTCTAATTCAGAGTCAAATAACAATTGAAGTCTAGGTGGATTTTTCCTTGGGTATTATCTAAATCAATCAGTTTTCCCAAAAGTATTTCCCCAATTTTCTTTCTGTGCATTCTTAGTTTAGTTAATTAGTTTAGATAAAGCAAATCACCTTATTTTTAGGCTAGATAATAAAAAGAAGGTTAATACTAGTACTTTTAGTTCCTGTGGGTTCGACATTCCGGTCTTGTTATAAGCTATACTACTATTCGATAGGTGCGCTTGCCTTTATCGTGATAGTAGTTAATTTTCAAGTACGATCAATCATAAATATAAAACTTATCACGCAACATCAAGTTTTTAGCGGCATTGCCGGGGAATTAAGATATTAGGAATGCTTGATTTTTATTACTTTAGCCATTTATTTTATTGCAATTTAAATTTTATTTTAATTTTGTTTATATTACTAAATTTTATTTTTTTTCCTTCTGGTAGGTTTTTTATAGTTTATGACTAGAAGAAACTCATCAGGACCATTACTTTTTGATAGTGAGATCGAAAGCACAGCTCACAGAAATTGAAAAGAAATAAGGCGAAGCCTAAGATACATAGAGGAAAAGCGAGAGGACGATATTCACACCACAACCAAGGAGATGGCTAAAAATCAGGAAAATTCACTACCTCCTGCGATTGCTGCTGATCTAGTAAATCAGAATCCTGCTCCTCATACTATGTATGATTATGCTAAACCTACTTTAACAGGAGCCGAATCTAGTATAGTTAGACCTACTATTGCTGCAAATAATTTTAAACAGAAACCTAACACGATTCAAATGATACAACAGTTTGTTCAGTTTGATGGTTTGCATGACGAGGATCCAAACACTCATTTGGAGAATTTTCTGGAGTTTTACGACACTTTTAAGATCAATGGCATTTCTAATAATGCCATACGCCTTCGGTTGTTCCTATTCTCATTGAGGAACAAAGCTAAACAGTGGTTGAACTCGTTACCACAAGGGTCAATCACTACTTGGGAACGAATCAAAAAATTTTTACTTAAATATTTTTCAACAGCTAAAACGGCCAAATTGAGGAATGACATCTCTTCTTTTGTGCAGATGGAATTAGAAACCCTGTATGATGCATGAGAGAGATACAAGGACCTATTAAAGAGGTGCCCTCACCATGGGTTACCTCTATGGCTGCAAGTTCAGGCTTTTTACAACGGTGTTACCCCTCAACAAGGCAACTGATCGAGGCAGTCGTCGGTGGAACTTTGAACAACAAGACACCTGAAGAGGGTTACGAATTTATTGAAGAGATGTCACTGAATAACTATTAGTGGCAAGTCATGAGAATAAAGCCGCCAAAAACAGCCGGTGTTTTCAACCTCAATGCAGTCACTATGCTATCAAACCAGGTAGAACTTTTAAATAAAAAGATTGATGGTTTGTGTGGTTCTACTCAGTTACATCTAGTGAGGAGATGCAATTCAAATAGAGGAGGAGTACACATAGAATATCAATCCTTCAACCCTAGCACTGAGGAGGAACAATTTCAATATATGGGTAACAATAATTCTAGTACCTCAAAATAACCCATACAGTAATACTTATAATGCAGGTTGGAGGAACCATCCCAACTTCTTGTGGGGTGGCCAAGGAAATCAAAGGCCACAACATCCCCTGGGCTTTCAACAACCACCTTACCAGCAAGAAAAGAAGCTGAACCTTGAGGAGATGTTAACGAAGTTTATCTCAGTGTCAAAAACTCATTTTCAGAATACCGAGACAGCACTTAAAAATCAACAAGCGTTGATCCAAGGGCTCGAAACTCAGATAGGTCAACTTGCCAAACTGATTTCTAAAAGACCACAAGGTAGCTTGCCGAGTAATACTGAATCAAACCCAAGGGAACAACTCAATGTGATTACTGTTTGAGATAAGGAAGGGTTAGTTGAACCTGAACCAGAACTGAGGCAAGTAATTGTAGTAAGTAAAGGTAAAGGTGAGGTGGACCACAGTGAGCGAAAACTGGTAAGTAAAGAGTACAAACCGCATGTACCATACCCTAATGCGACAAGAAAAGACCACACGGACGAACAATTTGGTAAATTCCTTAAACTATTAAAGAAATTACATATTAACTTATCATTTATTGAAGCTCTTTCGCAGATGCCAAACGCAGTTAAATTTTTAAAGGAGCTTTTAGTAAATAAGCGAAAGTTGGATGAGGCGTCGCATGTAGAGTTGAATGCAGTTTGCTCAACCATTCTACAGAATAAGCTACCCAACAAGTTGAAAGATCCAGGGAGTTTTACGATTCCTTGTTTAATTGGTAGTTTAAACGTTTACAATGCTTTGGCTGATTTAGAAGCTAGTATTAATGTCATGCCCTATAAAATGTTTAATCAACTAGGTCTTGGGAAACCCAAACAAACTAGGATGAGCATTCAATTGGCAGATAAAACAATCAGATTTCCTAGGGGTATTATTGAAGATGTACTTGTAAAAATCGATAAATTTATATCCCCAATTGATTTTGTTGTTCTTAACATAGAAAAGGATAGTGACGTGCCTGTAATTTTAGAAAGGCCCTTTTTAACAACTGCCAAAACTATTATTGATGTTAGTATAGGTGAACTCACACTTTGTGTGGGTGATGAAACAATCACTCTTCAAGCTTGTAATTTGAGTAACACATCAAATATTGAGGGTGGTTGTATAAATCGTACTACTAATACTGATCATGTGGTGCAACCTTCTTTGCAGGAAACACGTTCGAAGAACATAAATGAGCCATGTTCCAGTAACAACAAAGGACCCATCTATGAAGAACGAAGGCTACAGATCGAGGAACTAGATGAATGGTGGACACAAAAATCGAAAACACACGATAAACTGAAACCACACCATGACGGACTCATTATTTCACCAAATCAACTTAAGGTTGGAGACAAAGTACTACTAGATGCAGCAGACCCTCGTATTACCACTTCTGAACCTAATGGAGCAATCCCTTTTACGGGATTTAAAATTTTCCCATACGGTACAGTCGAGGTAACTCATTCAAAATTTGACACTTTTAAGGTAAATAGTACTCGTCTAAAACCTTATTTTAATAAAATTGATAGCAGGAATGAGGAGTGTAAACTCCTCGCACCGCCATGACCATGCAACAGATAGATAAATCAAGCTTAGACTCTAAATAAGCGCTTCTCAGGAGGCAACCCGAGCACTAACAGTGTTGATTTCTTTAAATTTTAGTTTTTAACATCTAAATTACTAACTGAGCCCTTGAACACAGGTTTCTTGAATCCACACGGCCAGGCACATAGGCGTGCCTTAGGTCGTGCTCACACCACGAGCGGCAACACAACCGTGCAATATGGCCGTGTGAAAATAGAGTAATTTTTTCCCAAAACATAGGATTCGATATGTTGCCACGATCTTTCAACATGGCCGTGGGAAATCCTACCAAATTAACACGAGCGTGCGACACGCCCGTGCCCACCACCTGTGGTCGAAACTGTCAAAATAACATGAGCGTGCGCATATACACATGGGCGTGGGAGAAGCGAATGAAGCAGGACATGGCGTGCAACACGCCTGTGTTTATAAGCCGTGGTAGAAACTGATAAATTAACACGGGAGTGCAACACATCCATGCTCACCACCCGTGGTCTACACTGCGAAATTAACACGAGCGTGCGACACGCCCATGCCCACTACCCGTGGTTGAATCCTGTCAAAATACACAGGCATGCTTATTCTATTATTTTTTATTTTTACTATTATCTTTATTTTTATTTTCATTTTCTTTTCTCTTATTCATTTTTGAAGGCTTAAGTTTTATAACTCTACTTATCTTTATGACTATATCAAATTAAGCATTAATTCGCTTCCACTGTGGTGTTTATTGTCTTATTAGTAACTCAGAATCATGCCTTTCATTTGACTTTATCTTCAATTCTCGCTCCCGCTAATCGAAGGATTTCATCCACAATTTCACGGCAGTTTCACTTCTCCCCCTCTCTTTTGATATTATCTTTATATTGCTATCTTTGTACATTAAGGACAATGTACAGCTTAAGTGTGGAGAGGTTATTTATGTGTTTATCAGAAAATTCCTGAATTTTTATTTTGTTCTCAAATAATTTTCTCATATCATGATTGGAGTAAATTTTGATTGATTTATGATTCTTATTGATATGTTCTAAATTAAATCACAGGTAACTGTGCATTGATTGTTTAAACTTTAAGACATTAGAGAATTGAGTATGATAAGTTGAAACTTTTGAGAATTAAAATTACTAGGTTGTTTCCCTGAATTGAGGTATTATCTTGAAGTTCTAAATTTATAGGTTTGACATCAAATACCTATAATTTTCATGAGATTTTAAGCCTTTTAAGAGCATATATCTTTCTTGCTCACTGATTTTATTGGTTATGAGTGTGTCAACATTGAATTGTTATTCTAGAACTTGCATCAATTATACATGTCGAGACCACACCATTGATTTGATATACCAAAATGATAAAGGCACTTAGGTTTTAACCCAGTTCTTACCCCATAAAAAGCCTACCCATATAATTGACCCCTAGTGAACCCCTTTGGGCCTTAACTTTTTTTTCCCTTAATTTTCCCCTTAATAAAAACCTATAACTTAACCCTTTTTGATTTATTAAAAAATTTTCTCATTTTTATTGACTCCCTTTTTATAGAGATTTAATTTAATTTACCACCTAGCTAGGCTCGTTCTTTTTAGTCCCTAAATTATTTCTTATTATGTACTTTCCACATTTATGATTTGTTCTTAAAAAAAATACATACATATTAGTAGTAATTCTTTGTTTTTTTAGCTTAAGTATTTAATTCCATATTCTGAGATGAAGCTTATGTTTATTCAATTGATGTTAGTTGTTTTTTCCAGTTAGGTAATTTATCAAGTTAATCTCGATTCTAACCGTTTCTTTTTCAGCCTTTATACACACCTTTAACCCAAAGCCTTGTTACAACCTTTCAAAGACCTTTTGATTTGTGTATCATTTCATTTATAGTGGTGGAGATTTGATTTTCATACAAGCCTATGGTAATAACTCTTCATGTTTGACTAATGAGTGCTTAATTTTAACCTTAAACACATCGAATGATTTGAGTGAAACCTTTAGTGAGGATGTCAACCATTGTCAATTTGGAATCAAATATTATTACTTAGATAAAGAGGGATGCCTATAATTTTATGATTAACTCGACTTTGACTATTTGAAACTTTAATGTTCTTTTAGTTAAATTTTCAATGCATGACTACTTGTGGATTATTTTGAAACATTATTGATGAGAATTATAAGTTGAGAAGAATTTATTTTGATTGTGAGTTGAGGATTTTGCTTGAGGACAAGCAAACACTTAAGTGTGGGGGTATTTGATAAGTCATAATTTATACATATTTTTATCCCATGCATAGCACATTTTTGGATGAATTATCATTAGATTTATGGAATTTTATGCTCCTAATCCTTTAATTTCATGTTTTATACTTAGGTGAGCATAGGAGAGTAAAAAGAGCGAGAAACGGGACAAAAACGGAGAAAATGGGTCAACGTAGGAAATCAACACGGCCTGGACTTCCTCACACAGGTAGACCACACGCCCATGTCTATTTAGCAGACTTTAACACAGCCTAAGCCACACTACATGCCCGTGTCTATTTAACAGACTGTAACACGGTTTGAAGCACTTGCACACGGGCGTCCCACACGGGCATGTCCCTGTCAGGCCCAAGTCTAATTCTATTCGGAAAAGGGCACTTTGGAGAGTTCTGAGGCATTCTAAAGCCTATATAAACACCATAGAGGAGGATTAAAGAGGACACACAGAGTGGGAAGCAAGGAATTACTCGAAGAAAGCCGATTGATCCATCTCAGAAGTCAGATTCTCCTTCAAAACTGAAGATCTCCCTTCAATTTCCTTCAAGGATTTTTGGGTTTCTTTATGTTTTGTTATTATTATTCTTCTGAGATGTTTTCTTTTACACATATAAACTAAATCCCCTAAATACCTAAGGGGAATGAAACCTAAGACGAGTCTTGTTATTATTTTCTGAATTATATGATAAATACTTGATTTGTTCTTAATTATGTGTTCTTAATCCTTGCTTTAATATTCCAGGATATTGGTTCAAGTATTGATGTGCTTATTCAGAGGAGCAAAAGTCCCTGTCTAGGAGTAGATCTAGCATAATTAAGCGAAGTTGATTACACCCCTAGACATAGGGCAACATAAATCTGCCGGATTAGGGTTAAACCTAATAAGGGAATCCATAGATCGAGTTAATGCAACACTAGGGGTTTTAATTAGAAAGAGATTTCAATTAATCAACCTAGGGTTATACGTTGTTAGGCTCGAGAGAGATAATAATATAAATTAGGGATTTCTACAGATCGAGTCAAGTGAATAAATCGTCTAATTCAGAGTCAAATAACAAGTGAAGTCTAGGTGGATTTTTCCTTGGGTATTATCTAAATCAATCAGTTTTCCCAAAAGTATTTCCCCAATTTTCTTTCTGTGCATTTTTAGTTGAGTTAATTAGTTTAGGTAAAGCAAATCACCTTATTTTTAGGCTAGATAATAAAAAGAAGGTTAATACTAGTACTTTTAGTTCCTATGGGTTCGACATTTCGGCCTTGCTATAAGCTATATTACTGTTCGATAGGTTCGCTTGCCTTTATCGTGATAATAGTTAGTTTTCAAGTACGATCAATCATAAATATAAAACTTATCATGCAACATCACTTCACAAACTAGCGATCCAACATAACCCATTGGTTTCTTTAGACGATTTCTATTTTCTCTTAATTATCGAAAATCAACAAAATCATGGACCCGGAGATTCTTAACAGCGTAATATCCTTAAAACCTAAGTAGCTCGTTTGCTTGGCTAGAGTTTCAATCTTATAAAAGTCTCTGACTCTGTATTAGTCTACAATACACCTTTGAAGGATGAGCGAGTTCTCCTCATCAACAACCCCATGGACTACATCACTTTCTTTGTTGATTGGTTACTTGGCACTCACCATTATCAAGTTTGCCTGCTCCTAAAACATTTCTATCCCCTCTTGCTCATTCTTACTCCTTACACGCCTCTAGAACTTAGAACGACTTTTAAACTTGGCCAATGATACTTGGATGCGTTTGCCCAGCCAGTGGAAACCGTTTAGTCTGTGCAACGCTCCACGAGCATCAACCATAGATGCATAACAAACAAAACTACATTGTTTTCCACTTCTACTCCTTTTCTGTGGTATAAAAGCGTCTAAAACATTACCCACAATCGTTTCTGGTGCATTTTATCAGGAAAATTATGGATGAAAAGTGTAACACGGATAGGTTCAGTGACCCCTACTCTTCAAGACACCATCTTTCCTTCTCTCCTTTACCTATAGGTAACATACAATATCGTGTATATATTTATTTATTTATTTCCTTATATTTTTAAATTCCTGTATTATTTCAATAGTTTTATGTATTAATTAACTTTTGTTATTTTTATCATTTTAAAAGATTATTTTATTTTTCAATTATTTTTTTTAACTTTAATATAAATTAAAATAATATCGTTTAACATTTGGAAAAGATATAATCCCATTTCATGCATGGTATCAAGCACAGTATCAAAGTGAAGCCAAAGAATTTTGTTTTAAAGGGCCGAAGTTAAATTATTAAATTATAAAACTTCATAAGAAGCAAAATGTGAACTTTTTATAATTTCTACAAGGATTAAATCATAATTTTTCTATTTTAGAGGTATCAAAATTCAATTTTACCATATTTTAAATTATAACTTTTCAGATTTTAGAGGGACTAAAACACAATTTTTCTATTTTAGGGCCAGTGACGTCCCTATCACCAAAATTTAGTTTTGGATTTAGAAGATGGGCTAACTTGCGAAAGAACAGTCCTCCTTAATGTCCGGTGGTTGTGTAGGAGTGTTGGACCCTACTGGTCGAGGAGAAAGGCTCGTGGCTGAGGCACTTGAAGGTGCACTGTTCAAGTTGTTCTGCATTTCCTCATGTACATCTAGAGTGCTAGCTATAAAGAGGAAAGTAGAAGAGCTATTGGACGATGTAGTATCCCATATTCATATGTTCGAAGCATCCATTAGCAAAAGGATCCCTTGACCGAGTGCAAGCTTGGTAATGCTATCGATTGTCAAAAAAATTAACCTTAAACATTAAAATTGTTAGAGTAAGATTAACTAGCTATTGAAATTAGTTAAGTATCAGTTAGTCTGGTAGTTATCTGTTAAGCAGTTTGTTAATTCACTTGTATTTGTTATATAAGTGCATGTACTATGCACAGTTGAGATAAGTGAAAATTCATTCTTCTTAATGCAAATCATTTCTTTAAATCCTTTTCTATAGTTTAACATGGTATCAGATAGCCATTGTGTAACACCCTTACAATTCAAATCATAGGAACAGATACAAGGTATTACGAACATAATACCTACCATTAAACATAATCGAAATATAAATATGTCTTGATCAATATTAGCCAACTTTAAAGGCTTGTACAAATTAGCTGGTCGAGTCTGTAACTAATATTTTAAACCTAGACAAATATGACACGTAACAAAATAATTAAGCCTACTATACATGCCATAATTCAAAGCGTTTAGTTCAAATACCCTAAAGTAGGATAGTGCGGATAGATCTTCACGATCCTTAACTCTGAGCAAGCCGGAGAACACTATAAGACAAAGAGAGAAACAAAGTAAGCTTATAGCTTAGTAAGTAAGTATGTAAATACTAATTAAAAAAATCTAACATGTTTACACAACAATTCAAGTACATCTACTTTAACTTCACTATTCATTCCACTTTGATTAAGCTGTCTCTGCTGCGTCATATTCACTAAATAAATCATAACTTGAGTTACCAAACTCGAAATTCAAATCCGTAAAATTTCCTGAATCTAGACTCATAAAGCTTTTTGCTAATTTTTTCTATAATTTTTGGTTCAGCCGATTAGTACAGTTTATTAGTTAAAGTTTCCCTGTTACACAGCTCGACTGATCTGACCTCTGTTCACTACAAATTGAATTTCTCTCAGTACACAATTCAAACAACCCTGAAGTCTGTTTCATTTAAAAATAGTCTCAATAAGGAATTTAGGCATGTAAACTATATTTCTTAATTTGCTTTGTACAATTTTTAATGATTTTTCAAAGTTGGAACAGGGGATCACGTATTCATCCTGAGCAAGTCACATACAATTGTAAATATCTCAAAATATAGAATTCCTTTGCTTGCTCTGTTTCTTTTATATGAAAGTAGACTCATTAAACTTTAATTTCACATCTCATTCAACCTCTAATTATATTCCTCCTATTTTTGGTGATTTTTCAAAATCACGTCACTGCTACCATCTAAAAACAGTTTTAATGCTAATTTCACTCTTTCACAAATTCTTTATGCTAACCTCATTTTATCTTATATTTGTATATACCACAAATCATTTTCACCATATTTCATTCACCATAAGTATAGGTCCAAACCACAATGTCACCACAAAACCATCCCGTTGAACAATTCGGATCAATCCTCGATATTTAATGGTTTGACACACCCCACCATCATACTTCGTTTAGTTCGGCTCTCTTGTACACATGGTGAACACTTAGTACCACTCATGCGACCTAGCCGATTTGTCTCGTAGCTCTCTTGTCTACATGGTGTCCGTCACTTGGAATCACGCATGCGACCCAGCTACATTTATCTTTCACGTAGCTCTCTTGTCTACATGGTGTCCTTCACTTGGAATCACGCATGCGACCTAGCTACATTTATCTTTCACGTAGCTCTCTTGTCTACATGGGATACATCTCGTATCACACATGTGACCTAGCTACTACAGGGTGTCTCGTAGCTTTCTTGTACACATGATGTGCACTCGGCATCATACATGTGACCTAGCTACGCTCCATCTATTTTATTCGATTTTTCAAATGTTCAACCGGGATCTCTCTCTCTTATTTATTTCCATTCTTCCAATAGTCGATTTATACTTCAACATCAGCTAGTATATACATATAATAGGCTGAAATATAAGAATGTACATGAAATTATTGTAATATTTACATACAAACTTACCTTGGTGCAAAATGTGGAAATTTTGCAATTTAATCCAAAACTTTTTCCTTCCCCTGCTCGAGATCAATTCCGTCTTTCTTGATCTATAATAACACATTTAGCTCATTTAATACTCATACTATTTATTTCAATCCAAAAATCACATCATGGAAAAATTACATTTTGCCCCTAACTTTACAAAATTACATTTTGCCCCTAGGCTCGGAATTAATTTCAGCCCTTATTCTTATGTTTTATGATATGCTGAACATTTTTCTCTTCTACAACCACATCAAATTCTCACTCTATCATATAGTTATGAACAATAGGTATTTTTACCGATTATCTTGCTTTTACTAGTTTTCACTTAAAACCGAGTAGCACAAGTTATTTAACATAATTTAAAACCTCATATTCTATCATAAAACATCAAAATACACAAATTTCACCTATGGGTATTTTTCCAAATATGAACCCTAGGTTAAATTATTACTAGCATAAGCTTAATCGAGCTTAGGGATTCCAAAACGTAAAGAACATTAAAAGCGGGCTTGGAATCACTTACTATGGAGCTTGAAAATTGAAGAAACCCTAGCTATGGAGAGAGGAGAATTCGGCAGCAACTAAGGAGGATGATGACCAATTTTGTGTTTTTTTCCCATTTTATTTCATTTAATATCCAAATGACCAAAATGCCCTCCTTACTAAACTTTCAAAAATTCCTTCCATGTCCTAATTTTGTCCATGAACTTAAAATTGGTCAAATTGCTATTTAAGACCTCCTAATTAATATTCCAAAACAATTTCATACTAAAACTTACGGGATGCAAATTTTGCAACTTATTCGATTTAGTCCCTACTTTCAATTTAAGCACTTTAGGCATAGAATTTCATCACGAAATTTTCACACAATCATGCAATCATATCATAAACCCCAAAATAATTATAAAACAATTATTTCTATCTCAGATTTGTGGTCACGAAACCACTATTCCGATTAGGCCCTAATTCGGGTTGTCACACATTGATTCCTGATAAATTTTTTCTTCTTCTTCTTCATGTCTCGTCCTTCCAGTCCGTCTGATGTTGACTCTAATACACAGCATGGCTTCTTCCATTCCTGATGGAGTTGTTGATGCTCGGTTCTTTTCTACCAAGAAAGTAAGTGTTCTTCTTGATGTCACAATTATTTGTTATGGCGGCAGCAAGTTCTACTGGTGATTAAGACCTATAAACTTCAAGGTTTCTTGGACTCTCGCACTGTCCCTGTAACACCTCTAACCCATAACCGACGTCGGATTAGGGTTACGAGGCTTTACCAGACAGACAAAACATTTCAGACCAATTCAGAATGATAGATATTATTTAACATCATTTCATAATTAATCATCTCTTAATATGGTCTACGAGACCTAAAACATGCGTTTAAGAACGGTTAGAGCTAAACCGAACACATTCATAAAATTTAGAACATAGAAAATTTTTCCAATTCTGTCGAGGTCAGACGTCCGTGTAAGCAGGTCGTTTGCCTTACATGGGCACCAAACACACCCATGTGAACCAACCGTGCCAAATCAGGGTAACCATACTGACTTTCATCCACGGCCAATAGGCACGCCCGTGTGCTATAGCTGTGTGATCTTAGCTAGCTACTGACTTTAGCCCACGGCCATATGACACGCCCGTGTGTTAAGACCGTGTGATTTTTAGGAGAATACTACTTTTTTTATACGGCCACAAGGCACACCCGTGTCCCCTGACCGTGTGGTACAAAGCAGGCTTGATTTAAGCCAACTTGCCACCCCTACATGGGTCTTTTATACTATCAATATTTACAACATTCATGTAACCATTATCAACCAATTTCATGCTTAAAGCATGCTTCAATACAAAAAATCATCATCATTCAATAACCCATTCAAAAACCATATCAAAACTTAACAAAATCATACCATTTGCTAGCCAACTTTTCATGGCATAACATATATTTACAAATCAAAACTTAATACATAGACCCTCTAGCCTATACATGCCATACTTTAAAATATTTACACTTTCAAAAGTACCAAAATGAGTTTGATAATGTTGTGACTATCCTTGACTATCCCTGAGCCTTCAGTAGCTACGATAAGTGTAAAACAGACAGAAATCACACAGAGTAAGCTACTAAGAGTTTAGTAAGTCAAATGCAATTAGTATAACTACTATAGCATATAAAGTACAAATCAAAAGTAAGACTTCATAGCCATAACACAGAGTAATTCACGAGCATAATCATGTTCATTTGCTCACATACTTATCATGCTTCATTTCCAAATTTCATACATACATCATATTTCCTTATTTCACAAAAACAGAATCTTTCATATTCAGAAATTTAGTATGATACAAACGTACCTGTATAGTTTTACATTTTATATACTCATTCTCATATTTCATACGCTATCATCAGACGGTTTAGAAACGATACAGATACTTATAAACATGTACAATGCCGACGTCCCTGACGTGGTCTTACATGTAATTCAATATCAATGCCTTCGTCCCAGACAGGGTCTTACACGAAATCAGATACGATGTCAATGTCCCAGACATGGTCTTATACGTAAATCTCAATCGAACCCTGTGTCCCAGACACGGTCTTACACGATATCTCAAATAGATGTCAACCTTCCTTTAGAAGCATACAGAGCTTTTTGAATACCAACATATTAACAGAATTTACTCAAAGGTGTTCATCAGGCTTTCAGGGCCATCCAATACAAATTAAAATTTATCTATGCAGAATTTAATTAGTTTAACATATAATTGTAATTTGACTTACCTCGGACAGATTTCGGACGGAACGAGTCGACTATTCGACTATTTTAGACTTTCATCGATCTAAGTCTGATTTTCTTTGTTCTTGATTTAAAACAATACAAACTCAACCATTCAATAATTAATTTTATTCAATTTAATCCATATACACATATTTAGGGCACTTTGCATTTTAGTCCTTACATTTTCACACTTTAACAATTTAGTCAATTTTTCATAAAATCACAAATATGCAAAATTCACCAAGACTATAGCTTGGCCAAATATACATGGATTCCATACTAGCCCAAATAATATATTTAATTCACAATTTATTCCTTCAAAACCTAATTTTCACAATTTAACCCAAATAACTCTATTTCATCAAAATTCAAATACAAAACTTATAAATCATCTACCAAGCCTTCATAATTCATCCAAAAACATCCCAAAACTCATGATATCAACAATGGCATTTCATGAAATATTTGACAGAAGTACAAATTCAGACATGGGCTTTGAAGAATAAGAAGAAACGATCACAGAAACGTAAAAGTTATCAAAAATCGATCAAAAGAACATACCTAATTGATGCTTGCAAGTGCCGAAAACCTAAAGCTCTTTTTCTTTTATTTTTCCTTTCATTTTCAGAAAAAAAATCCCCTATTATGAACACATTTCATGTTTTATTTTTATTTAATTATACATTATAAGCCATTTTCCAATTTTGCCCTTTAATTAACAAATAAAGATTCCATCCACTAGTGTCCATACTTGTCCATGCATTAGTAAAATGGTCCAATTGACATGCAAGGACCTTTATTTTAAAAGCCAAACCAAATAGGTGCTTTAACATTTAGCACTCAACTTTTACACTTTACGCGATTTAATCCTTTTTCATAATTAAGCATAGAAACAGACAAATTAAATCATAGAAATTTTGCATATATAAATTCACATTCACAGACACAGAAAGTAATATTAAAATATTTTTCAAACTCAGATTTGTGGTCCCGAAACCACTATTCTGACTAGGGTCAAAATCGAATTGTCATAGTCCCTCCTTCTCCACTGCTTTCAGATGCTGATGGAATACTTCAAGAGAATCCTTAATTTGCTCGATTTGAGCAGCAAGATAGTGTGCTCACATCTAGTTTCTGTCCTCTGTCAGTCAGGCTGTACTTCCTCATCTTATTGGTAAGGACACTAGCGCTCGCACATGGGATACTATTGTTACTTTATATGGCAGCAAAACCACCTCTAGATTAATGTTCTATCATCGCGCCTTACACTCTCAGTGCAAAGGTGATCTCTCAATGAGGGATTTCTTGCTGAAAATTAAGGGATTTTATGATAATTTTGCTAGTTATGGTGAAGCCATTAGTGATCATGAGCATGTTACTACCATTCTTAGTGGCTTGCCCCTTAAATATGAGTCGGTGATCACGATCATCACAGCTAGCCAAGTGCCATACAATGCTCAGGCTATCACCACTATGCTTCTTGATGCGGAAGCACGTCAGCAGGTCTTAACCTTTGAGGCTCCCAGTCTGGCCAACATGGTGACCAATTCGTCTGTCGATAGCAGTACTCCTGCACCAGCTTATCGTCTATCCTCCACTGCTCAAGGGCGTGGGCATGGTCGAACTTCTGGTTCCTGGTTCCAATGTCAATTATGTGGAAAGCAGGGTCATCTTGTTGATCACTGCTACTATCGTTTCGATACATCTTATAAAAGTGCTGGTTACAGACCCCTTCCCTCTCTGCAAGCTAATAAATGTATG
Organism: Gossypium arboreum; assembly: GCF_025698485.1. Classification (NCBI taxonomy): domain Eukaryota; kingdom Viridiplantae; phylum Streptophyta; class Magnoliopsida; order Malvales; family Malvaceae; genus Gossypium; species Gossypium arboreum. Next base: position 107,677,760 of record NC_069070.1, on the reverse strand, counting down.
TTTGATTCTGGCTCTTCCATGACACCTTGGATCCTACCTGCTACTGGTTCATCTTCCCCACCAGGATGGTACTTTCTATCGGTTCTAGCTCCTACTTGGTCCAACCCTTTTATGGTCAATCCTTCTCAACCAGTCAGTGCATCTCCTTCATCCGTTTCTTAACCTCAGGCTTTTATTGCCACTCTTGAGACGGCCAGTGACAATGCCTGGTATCCAGATTCTGGAGCGACGCATCATCTCACTCATTCGGCTACTTCCATGGGTGACAGCACTTCTCACAATGGTCCAGGTAAAGTCTATGTTGGCAATGGCACTACTCTACCTATTTTTTCTACTGGTCAGTCTTTCTTACTTGCTCAAACCAGACCCTTGTACATGAGATCTTTACTGTTTGTGCCTGGTATAACCAAAAATCTTTTATCTGTATCCAAGTTTACACAAGATAATCAGGTGATCTTTGAGTTTCTTCCTACACAGTGTCAAGTGCGTGATATAAAAACTGGGGAGGTGCTTCTTCGAGGGTCAGTGCAGCACGGGTTGTATAAGCTTCACTTATAGGATGCTTCTCCAAATAGCTTGACTTCAAGCTCTGCTCAATGTTTTTCTGCGAGTTCAACTGTATCTCGAAATGTATGGCACGCTAGGCTAGGCCATCCTTGTAATGCTACACTTACAAAGGTCTTATTGAGTTGTAATATTTCTCTTGGTACAAATAAAGACTCAATTCATTGTGTTGCTTGTCATCTGGGCAAAGAGCATAAGTTACCGTTTCAGCAGTCCTTTACTCACTACACTGCACCTCTTCAATTGATAGTGGCTGATGTTTGGAGACCAACACCAGTCACCTCTAATGGTTTTCGCTACTATGTTGCATTCATAGACGCGTATACACGATATACTTGGATGTATTTTCTAAAACAAAAATCAAAAGTGCTCACTGTCTTTCCACAGTTTCATAGACAAGTTGAACGTGTTCTTGGTTGTAGGCTTTAAACCTTACAAACAGATAGGGGTGGAGAATTTCATGCGTTGAAGTCATATTTAGCTCAACAAGGGATCTTGCACCGATTTACTTGTCCTTATACATCTGCTCAAAATGGCTTAGTTGAACGCAAGCACAAGCAGATTATTGAGACTGGACTCTCTATGCTGGCTCATGCAACCATGCCATTAACCTACTGGAATGATGCTTTTAGCACTGCTGTGTTTTTTATCAACAGGCTACCTTCTTACCCTCTAAATAATGTATCCTCGTATGAGAAGTTGTTCAAAGTTCCCCCAATCTAGTCATTTCTGCGTGTCTTTGGGTGCCTTTGTTTTCCTAACCTTCGACCCTACAACACCATAAGTTACAATTTCGGTCAACCTCCTACATGTTATTAGGTTACTCTCCCACGCACGAAGGGTATCGTTGTAGAAATGGTAATGGCCGAGTATATATCTCCCGTCATGTCACTTTTAATGAAACCATATTTCCATTTCAAACTTTTGCTACCAAATTTGTTCCACCTACACCTAAGTCACAGTCTAGCTCTAAGTTACTTGTCTTGTTGCCAGCTCAACCTTTCACTACTAGTCCATCACTTGTCATTTCATCACCTTCCCAAGATAACTTTTTGTCTCCTACACATCACTCTCTCGCGTCTAGTCCAACCCTCCCTACTTCAGTCAACTCTTCTCTTCCCTCCATTTGTACCAATCTACCCAACTCACCTTCACAACCCCCTATTCCCCATGATTCCCATGCTATGATCACACGCAACAAAGCAGGGATTTTCAAACCTAAATTCTATATGAGTACAACACCCAGTACCTCTGAAGATGTTCCTGTTGATATACATGCTACAATGGGAAATGAGTTTTGAAAAGTTGCTGTTCATCATGAGTTGCAAGCACTTCTTCACAATCACACATAGGGCTTCTGTCCTTTACCTGAAAATCAACGAGCCATTGGGTGTAAATGGCTATTCAAGGTGGAAAAGAAAGCTGATGGCACAGTGGATAGATATAAAGCTCGTTTAGTAGTAAAAGGATTCTCTCAGCATGCTAGACTTGATTTTCAAGATACTTTCAACCTAGTTGTTCGAGCTGCAACTATTCGAACTGTTCTTGCACTTGCAATCATGAAAGGGTGGGCCCTGCGACAAGTCGACGCGAACAATGCTTTCCTTAATGGAGTGTTAACTTAGGAGATCTACATGGTTCAACAACTGGGGTTTGAGGTGGTCGGGCACAATGGTCAACAGCTAGTCTGTAAACTCAACAAAGCTCTTTATGGCTTAAGACAAGCTCCTCGAGCTTGGTTTTAGACTTTTAGGCACTATCTAGTTACTCAACTTGGTTTTTAAGCTTCTAAAGCTAATCCCTTACTTTCCATTTGAGCTAATGCACAGAGCTCCCTACTGCTTATGGCATATGTCGATGACATTATTATTACTGGTAGTTCCACTAAAGAGATTGACACTGTGGTACAACAACTTCATCATCAGTTTGCTCTTAAAGATATGGGGCAACTTAATTTTTTCTTGGGAATTTCTGTTAAGCATACTTCGTAGGGATTATTCTTGAATCAGAAAAAATATATCATGGACATACTTCACAAGAATTGTATGACAGGCGCATCGACTACACCGACACCCATGGTTAGCACTCCGAAGTTAGTTGCTGCTGATGACAGTCCGCCATTTGCTAATGGTCCCTTGTATCGTAGCGCCGTAGGCATGCTTCAATATGTGTACATCACTCGTCCTGATTTTTCATTCTGTATTAATAAACTCAGCCAATACATGAATTCCCTTAGTAAAGCCCATTGGAAGGCAGATAAATGAGCTTTATGGTATCTTCTTGGCACTTCAGATCATGGCTTGTTTCTTTTCAAGGGCCACTTGAGTTAGTTGGCTATTCTGATGCTGATTGGGCACCTTCGGTTGAAGATCGGCGCTCCACCACAGGGTATGTCTTCTATCTAGGGCCAAATCCTGTTGCATGGTGCTCCAAAAAACAACCTGTGGTCTCACAATCATCCTTTGAAGCCGAATATTGTAGCCTTGGTAACTGTATCGTAGCCTTGCTAACTGTGTTTGAGTTACTCTGGGTTAAGCAGCTGTTAGATGAGCTAGGTGTGCCTCCACGCTAGCCTCCAGTAATCTATTGCGACAATACCTCTACTATTTCCATGGCTGCAAACCCTACTCATCATGCTCGCGTAAAACATGTTGAGATTGATCATCATTTTGTTCGTGAGAAAGTGCTTAATGGTACACTACTGGTTAACTTTGTTCCCTCTGACAAGCAGGTGGTGATGTTCTTACTAAACCTATCACGCCTAAGCAATTTTCCAATTTTTGACGTGATCTTTGTATAGTGTCCAATACTATTTTTTTTTTAGCAAAAGAAATTAAAGAACCAGGAGAATGTTAGAATAAGAGTAACTAGCTATTGAAGTTAGTTAAGTATCGGTTAATCTGGTAGTTATTTGTTAAGCAGTTTGTTAATTCACTTGTATTTGTTATATAAGTGTATGTACTATGCACAGTTGAGATAAGTGAAAATTCATTCTTCTTGATGCATATCATTTCTTTAAATCCTTTTCTATAGTTTAACATGGAATCAGATAGCCATTAATTCATGATTTTTTAATTTATTTTTTTTGCATCAAAAAAAATGAATTTTCACTTATCTCAACTGTGCATAGTACATACTTATATAACAAATACAAGTGAATTGACAAACTACTTAACAAATAACTACCAGACTAACCTATACTTAACTAACTTCAATAGCTAGTTACTCTTACTCTAACAAAAAAAATCAAAGCATAATAACAAATTTAATCCTAACAAAATCAGTGAAAATAATGTCGATATTGAAACCATTAATGAAAAACAAAATCTGAAAACTAAATATGGATTGAATGAAAATTATAGCTTGCGGCAGTGCTTGTGATAATTGTGATGAAATTTATTAATAGCTGAATACAATAGATCAACCACTAATCAACCGAGACAGTTCACAACACAAAGGCAAACCATAATCACCTAATCTCTGCTGAAATTCTAACAAACATGCACCTGCAATCTCTGTAACCAAACTCAGAAAACAAATGTTAATCATAACCTTCAGCCTTAACTTTGGAGGATTTTCACCTTCGTCCTCTTCGAGCTCCAAACAAGGTCACGAACCATTTGGGCTTACCCGTTCGAAGACAACCACATCCGGTTGCCACTCCAAATATGAATCCAAATCCATAACCGATCGCAACTACTTTCCACCCAAATTCAAGCTTTCAGCCACCATCTTCGTGGGAATTCGTCCATGGTGCGGGGAGTGGTTGTCCCAACACCTTGTTGCTGCAGCCTCTAGAGAGTGGAACGCCACATAATCCCTCGTTTCCTTGGTACGAAGCATTTTCAAAAGTGTTGAACTGATTACCGTGTGGTATGCGTCCAACAAGTTGATTATATGAAACGTTAAAGACGGAAAGGAATGTCAGATCTAGCAATCCCGTTGGAATCTGCCCACTCAACTTATTGGACGAAAGATCCAACCACTCAAGCCGAGTCATATTTCTAAGTGAAGTTAGTATATGCCCAATGAGATTGTTATGAGAAAGATTAAGCCCTCGGAGCGAACTAAGCTCTCCGATATCTCTTGGAATTTGTCCTTCAAAGTTGTTGCTTGAGAGATCAATGCTTGTGAAAATAGTTAAAATCTTCATCAATTCAATCTCAAACCCTTTAACAGCTATAGTAACAGAAAAGTTATACGAGTAATTTCTTTCCCCCATGTATCTCACCCCTTGGCCATCATCAAGAATATTGATCATTCCTTTGAAATTTTTGATGTAGCCGGTTGGCAGAGGGCCAAAAAAGTTGTTGCAGGAGAGATCAACTATTCGCAATTTCGGAAGAGAACCAGAACTCGTAGGAGCCGTTATTGGACCATGGAATTTATTGGAATGGAGTACAAGAACTTGCAACTCTGATAATGTCTCGATCCAATGAGGAAAGCTATCGTTTATCATGTTGTTGCCAACATCTAGAACTTGCAAGTCTTTGCAGTTGGTGATTGAAGGTGTCAATGGCCCTTCCAAATGATTGCTATTCAGGTTCAGATTCTTCAATGCACATCGTTTTGCAAATGTCGAGGGAATGGTTCCATGGAGCTTATTCATCTTCAAGTTCAAAGATGAAAGATTCTTGCTAAAGCTTCCAATATATTGTGGGATAACTCCACTGAAGTTATTATGAGACAGGTCGAGAATCTCAAGAAACTTTGAAATGCATATATGAGGAAAATTTCCAGTCAAATTATTGTATGAGACTGATAGGAATCTGATATTAGGGGGTAATTTTGGGAGACCACCTTCAATGAAATTTGACGATAAATCAAGGAAAGTGAGGTTCACAAGTTTAGAAATTAAGCTTGGAATCGGACCACGAAAGCTGTTATCTTTCAATATTATTGTAATTAAAAGTCTGTTTTGGAATTCACTGATATGACCATTGAATTGATTGTTTCCAAGATTTAAATATCTTAAAAGAGGAATGGTATAAAGCCAAGATGGTGTTGTACCACTGAGAAAATTATCAGATAAATCAAGATAGCTTAGATTTGGAAATGCATTTGGGTTATTAGGAATGCAACCCTCTAATTGGTTATAACCAAGGGCAAGAATTCTCAGTTTTCGAGGTTTGCAAGTGAAGATGGAATCTTACCAGTACAATAGTTATGTGAAAGGTATAAGAATTCTAGCTGAGATAGATTTCCTAGTGATCGAGGAATTGATCCAGAGAAGTTACTAAACAATAGAGCCAAACCCTTAAAGACTTTAAATCGCCAAATGATTCAGGCAATTCTCCAAACAAAGAAGTACCGAATGCACTCAAAACCACAAGGGGACTGCTCCAATTGGATTTTGGAAACTGACCAGTGAGTTTTGGGTTTTCATCCAAACTCAGGTACTCGATATTAGGATGTTTGAAAATGTTGTCCGGAAATTTTCCCCGCAAATGACAACCCAAAAGACTGAGAGATGTGAGAGAGTAAGAAAGATTGATGAAGGAATTAGGATCAATGGATGACATGTCTATTCCATCCAAATCAATTTCCCTTACCTGTGTCAAGTTCCGGACTATTCGGTTTACAGCGGATTTTTCAAGTGTCAAAATTGGTCCAGGCGCTTGAAAGCCAATGAGATCTATAGATGGACGGTAGGAAAGATGCAATGAAACTAAATTGGAGAGATAGGAGATTTCGTAGGGAACAGGACCTGAAAACCATGAACTGGAAAGATTAAGGTGTGTTAAGCTTGGAAAGCGACTGAAGTTGAAGGAAATTTCGGATTTCCTGAAATCGTTGAAGGATAAGTCCAGCCTCTGCAAGCTTGAAAGGAGGAAGAAGGTGGTGTTGGAAGGGAATGTGCCAGAAAGGCAACTGCAACTCAGGTCAAGGCTGATGACTTCACCGGTGATGTTGTCGCAACTCACTCCATCCCATAAGCAGCAATCTGTACCCTTCTTCCTAGAGGTGGTCTTAGGATAAGAATATTCACAATCTTTTGAAGAAGATTGGTTAATGGAAAAGTGGGTTTTGAACTGGAACAAGGCGGCACTTTGGTTAGGAGAGCACAAATGTGTTGGTGAAGAAGGAGAAGAACATTAAACTGATATAAAATGGAAACAAAGTAAGAGATAGAAGGTAGGCGAATGATATCCCATCTTGCTAATTCCAGGGACGTATAATGCGATGGCTAAGAGTTGTGAGACCGATGAATATTTATAATAGTAAGTCTTCTAATTTGTATTATTTTTTTTTTTTAAAAGGAAAAGTCAAATGAAGAAACTATAATAGTAGAAGAATATTAATCTTGGCCTCAAAAGTCATGAGAAAGGATAGATACCTCACATTTGGTCTGTTTTGAGGTATCTCAATCGCAAGTCTATTGATAAAGGATAAATCCTGAGCCGGAATGTCTTACTCTTTTGTATTTACACATCGATAACCACGTTCTTTTTTTGTCTTTTTGCTTGCATGCATGAACAGCGGTGGTTAGATTTTATTCATGGCCTATATTCAAGTCAGTGTGTTCACTAAAGAATCCTTATTTTTTGGTGATGAATTGCCAGTCAATTAGAATTTTCAGTGTACGACGTTGCTCCTTTGCCACATATGCATGTTCCGGGATTATATTTTGCCAAGATTTTGACATATATGCATTGACAATTGCCACCTTCAGGACCACCTCGTATGCTTCACGTACGTGACACGTGGGCTTAAATGGACTCTAATTTTTTTGGCTTTTGTTTCTTTCATACCAACACGTCAAACGACAATCAAGCCATAACTTCAACACTCGTCGACTTTAAAAAAAAATAAATTTAATTTGAAGCAAGTTAAATTATGAGGTTATGAAATCTAACCCTTTTCGAATTTTCTTTTAACAGGAAAGAGTATGGCATCGTAAGAATTCACCGCTGATTGGTGTAAATATACTACGTGTGGTAATGAAGTATCAACAGTTTCCATGATATTCTCTTATAATAAAGGAGATTTATTTAAACAAAATCAACTTAACATAAAGGCTAACATAACAATAAATATAAGCTAAAGAAGTTGTCAAAATGAAGTGATAAGCAAGACTTGTTCAACGCCAATATGCCCCCTCAAGGTACGCAGTGTGCAACAATGCCTGGCTTGAATAGATGAGGATCAAATGTTGTTTTCTAGAGTGACTTGGTGAACGCATCAGCTAGCTAGTTAATCCTCAACATGAACATGAGTAGCATTAATTTGCTTGTGCAAGACCAGATTACAAACAAAGTTGAAGACCACATCAATATGTTTCATACGGCTTTGAATGATTGGATTTCCACATAACTTACTCCAACTTATCACAGTAGATTGTTGGAGATTTTTTTAGCGGAATGCGAAGTTCTAGCAATAGGTTTTTAACCCCGAATATTTTTTGTGATAACATTTGCAACAGAACAATACTCTGCTTTAGTTGAAGATCGAGCGACAATATGTTGCTTCTTAGATGACCAAGCAATCGGGTTAATGCCAAAGAATAGAATATAGCGCCAGAGGTCGAGCTACGATCGTCAATATCATCGACCCAATCAGCATCTAAATATGTATAAAGGCTGACGTCATCACTTCGGGTGATACAAAATCCATAATGAGTGGTACCACGAAGGTATCTAAGTACCATTTTAGCTTCCTTCCAATGTAACTCAGAGGGTGCATTCATGTATTGAGAAAGTTTATTGACAAAAAAAACCAATGTCAGGTCGTGTAAATGATAAGTATTAAAGTTTACCAATTACACAAAGAAAACGGGTTGCATCGGTTGGTGGTGCACCATCAGTAGTTGAAAAAATCTCGGTGTTGCTTACGGGAGTCCTGGTGGGTTTGCAATTTTCCATGTTTTCTTCAGCTAGTAGCGTATTGATATTGTTTGTTTCAAGGAAATGAGTCTATTAGGCTACCTTAGAACCTCAACACCTAGAAAGTATGTCAATGAACCCAGGGCTTGGATCGAAACCTAGTAGCAAAAGAAGATATAACATTGTTTACTATAGATGACTTATTTCCTGTGATGATGATGTCATCAACGTAAACAAGTAAGTGACTACTGCTTGAGGATGAATACGTATGAATAGAGGTGGGTCAGATTCTTATTTCACAAAAGCTTATGGCTATAGGTAGCTAGTAATTATATTTTTAAAATTTTAAAATTTTAAAATTTTTAAAATTTTAAATTAGTAAAATAAAATTACAATTTTAACTTATTAAAATTATAAATATTTAATTTAATTTTTTAAAATATAAAAATATAAAATATTAAAATAATAAAATTATATTTTTACTATTCTAAAAGTTATAATTTAATTTAGTTCCTCTTAAAAAAAATTTGGTTTCACCGGTATAAATAATACTTATTTAAATCTACAAATAGCTTTGAGCAACTTAGAAATATGATTTGAAAATTCAGAATATGCATGCAAAACCTAAGGGCTGAGACATATATACCTCTTCTTCTAAGTTGCCTTATAAGAAGGCGTTGTTGACGTCAACTTGACGTAAAACGTAGTTGCGTTGAACCACAATAGAGAGAGTTAGTCGAACTATTACCGATTTTAACTATTAGACCGAATGTTGCATGAAACTCCACCTTAGGCTGTTGAGTGAACCCTTTTGCAATGAGGTGGACTTTATATCTATAGCTGGATCCATTTGCTTTTCTTTTTATTCTAAGCAACCATTTACACTGCACAATGTTCTTTGTAGAGTCATGAGAAACCAATTTCCAAATATGGTTATGTTGCAGTGCATTAAACTCAGCTTTCATTGCATTTCGTCACTCAGAGTGTGTGTTGGCTTGGGTAAAGGAATGAGGGGTGTTGTTTGGATGAAGAAGAGCCATGAGATCAAGAAATATTTTTTTCTGGCTTATGGATGTTATTTTGGGAATGAGATATTATTCGATTTGATGTTGGGTGGCGGATTTGGTTTCAATGGTTTAGGTATAGTTGGTGGAAGGTGAGATAAAGATTGGCTGGAGGCCATTGCTGAAGTCGAAAGAAATGGATTTTGAGAGGTATTGGTAGGCATTATGTGAGAGCAAACAATAAGGAATTGGTTGGGTTCTTGAGTTTGTGAAGCATGGCTAAGTTGGGTTGTAATGGGTGAGAAATTTTGGTTATAAGTACCATGATTGTCATGGGAGATGGTGATGGGTGTTGAATCGCCAAAATATCGTAGGCCCTCAATTAAATTTAAAATTATACTTGATAAATTAAATTTATATGTTTTGTGATTAATGACTTGATAAATTAAATTCATGAGTTACACGTAATTGATGGTGTCTTAAAATTTTTATAATGTTGTCAAGAAAAATAAAATGGAGGATTAAACATAATAAGAAAGTGTCAAACAAAATAAAACACAGGTATCTTCATCCATAAGTAAAGTTCTTTCAATAATTCTGAATCTAATATTTGAACTTGGTTTAAATACTTGAGAAAGAAAAAACTAATCTAATGATAGTTTAACTCCAAAGTGCTTCGGCTTTAGTGTTAGAATTGATCACAAAATTGAGATAATCTTTCATCTTTGGTTAGCTCATTAAAATAGTCGAAAAATAATTGCAAGCCATCAAATTTCCTTATGTATAAATTGATTGCGAGAACAACTCAATTATAAACTTTTTTCCAATCAAACAATACTAGAAAAATAAATAACAAAATTTAACTAGAAGTTAGCTCAAGAGTGCTCTCTCGTAATTCTCCAAAGAAATAGGGGCGGTTGTGGTTGGGGTAGAGTGGGGTGGTGACCTTTGGCCTTTATGGCAGGGGAGGAAGTATCTCTACTACTAGAAGAGTTAATTCAACTAACGGTTAAGAGCTCTCTAGTTTCACCAAGGAGTAGCTTTTCTTTACTATGTTCGGTATGGACAAACAAGTCGTACAACCCAGATGGCTTCCGTGCACAAGTCAGGAGTATTTGGAAAACTAAAAGAAAATTCGGCATTCATATGGCTGGGCAGAATTTGTTTCAGATTTCTTTTGAGGATGAAGATGATTTGGAGGCGATCATTAATGGCAGACCTTGGTTATTCAGGAAACAACTAATTATCTTTGAAAGACTGCCAGAAGCAATAGAACGAAGTAAGGTTAAACTGATCTATTCTCCGTTTTGGCTAAGAATTAATTGGTGTCCTTCGAAGTGTGACAAGAAAGATTTGATGCACGCCATAGGTTCCACGTTTGGAGGAATTTTGTGATCGGATATAAAAGATGAATCCTGTAGAATATAGATTCTACTGGATGCTAGAAAACCTTTTCGAAGGGGTTTTTTCATTGCTGTCGGGCCCACCAGGAAAGTTTGGCTACCGTTTAAGTATGAATCTCTGCCGAATTTCTACTTTGATTGTGGAATAATGGGTCATATAGCAAAGGATTGTGATGTGGTGATTAGACAAGGGAAAGTTATAGAGGACAGTGAACAACCCTATTCTATAGCATTAAAAGTCGAATCTAAGTTAGTGGGTAGAGCGAGTTTGTAATTGGGGATGGCGAACAAGAAATTTACGGAACAATGTTTATATACCGGGGAAGACGACTAACGGATTTCTTCTCCAACTTCATTAATGACAGATAAAGATACAAGAGAGAAGGAGGAGATGAGGGATACGCTACAGGCAAACTTGTCGACAAAAATGTTCACTGAAGAGTGAGACGACAAAGACTCAGCATGGTGTGGTTGCCATAGAAGCTGATATGGTTTATTGCTTTGCAGAAAGTGATGGTAGGGAAGAAACAGTGGTTGTTGGGACAATTCTTAATACATCTACAATGGGTAATTGGGGGAATCCCAAACAACCACGATGGACGCGTAAAGGCAGAATAGGTCCAGTCGATGAACTTCAAATTGAGACTATTCCATGTAAAAGGAAAAATCCTACATCTGAGGAGGAATTGCATAGAAATTTGAACAATGATATTCCTGCCCACAAAAAGGGTAGACTAGAGTCTAATGAGGCGAAATCTTCTATATCGAAGGGCATAGGAGATTGCCTGATGGTCCCTCATTACTTTGGATCTGCGGCTGCTAAAAGGCATGCTGACCAGAGCCAATGAAAGTGCTAAGCTGGAATGTTCGAGGATTGGAGAGTCCTCGATCGATTTGATGGCTTTGGTTTTTACTGAAGTAGCACAATCCCTAACTGGTCTTCATTATGGAGACAACAGTGAATGGTATGCGAATGGTTTTGATATACAAGCTGATGGTTCGAGAGGTGGGTTGTCATTGGCATGGAAACAGGATATTCAGGTAATAGTTCTTAGTAGCTTGAAAAACCACATAGACGGCCTAATAGAAGAAAAGCAGGATAGTGAAGAATGGCGTTTTACGGGTTTCTATGGTAACCCCTTCCCAAATAATTGGTACAATACTTGAAATTTAATGAGACAGCTAGGCCGAATTAAATCTCACCCTTGGTTAGTCTGTGGATACTTTAATGAAATTATTTATTCTTTTAAGAAGAGAGGAGGAGTCCCACGAGAGGAAAAAAGAATGGAGGCTTTTTGTGATGCGCTTGACTAGTGTCAATTAATGGATGTAGGGTTTCTAGGTTTATAGTTCACATGGGAAAGGGATAAGTTAGCTGCAACAAATATACGGGAAAGGCTTGATAGAGGGGTGGCAACTGAAGCATGGTTTTCAGCTTTTCCACATGTACAGATTTAGCATCTTTCTTACTCATACTAAGACATTGTCCTCTCCTTTTGACTACTGAGAAGCTGAATAAAAAATTTCAAAAGGCTTTATTTCGTTTTAAAGCATGGTGGCTACTTGAGAGTTCCTTTGATAAGATGGTAAAGGACTCCTCGGACAACATACAAACCAGCTAAGTTGGAAGAACTCAAGCAGAAACTTAGTCAATGGGTACAACAAGTAAAGAAAGGGAGACAGGGGGTCAAACAAGAATTACATAAGCAACTGGACAGATTATTGGGAGAGGATAGGGTTGATGATAACCTAGCTAAAATTATTAATACAAAAATACATCTTAATCAGGAAATTGACAAAGATGAAGTTTATTGGGAACAAAGAGCTCGTGCAAATTGGTTAAAAATGGGAGACAGAAATACCGCTTTCTTTCACAGGTGGGCTACCCAGCGGCATAAGGCGAATGTTATTAACAGCTTGCAGAATAGCCTTGGGGAACACGTGTGTGATGAAGAAGGGATGGCAACAATTGCAAATAATTATTTTTAGGATTTGTTTAGGTCAAGAGGAGTTAGCAACCCAGAACTGATTTTAGAGGGAGTGGCAAGATGTATCAATGATGACATTAATGCAAAGCTCACGTCAGAATATACTACAGATGAAGTAAGGATAGCCTTGAAGTCAATGGGCCCCACAAAGGCTCTTGGAGATTATGGATTCCCAACAATTTTCTTTCAAAAATGCTAGAACATAGTAGGAAATGAGTCCTTTTGTTTAGAAATCTTAAATCAGGGATGAGAAATTGACAGTGTTAATGCCACCAATATTGTTTTAGTTCTCAAAAGTTCACAGCCCATAGATATGAAAAACTTTAGGCCTATTAGTGTATGTAATGTCATTTATAAAACAATAACTAAGGTAGTAGCCAACAGATATCAAAATATTCTAGAAGTACATATTGATAAAGTACAGAGTGCCTTTGTCGCAGGTCGTTTCATTACTAATAATGTGTTAGTTGCTTATAAGATCATGCATACACTTAAGAGGAAGCGAACAGGGAAAATGGGACATATGGCTCTCAAATTGGACATAAGTAAAGCCTATGATAGGGGTCGAATGGGAGTTTCTGAAGGCTATGATGGAGCGAATGGGTTTTGCACTTTTTTGGGTATATTTTATTTTGAAATACATTTCTACGGTTTCCTACTCCATTCTGTTAAATGGAACAAAAGGTGAATGTTTTAGACCAATGAGAGGACTACGGTAAGGAGACCCTTTTAGTCCATATTTATTTCTTATATGTAGTGAAGGTCTCTCATCACTTATGCGGTCGGCTATCACGAGAAGGGACATTAAAGGTTTGAAGGCATGTAAACATGGTCCACAGATTTCACACCTTTTTTTTGCTAATAACTGCATCATCTTTGGAGAGGCAACGAATTTAGGAGCTTGTAAAATCAAAGAAGTCTTGAAAGAGTATGAAAAGTGTTCTGGGCAGTACATGAATTTTGAAAAGTCTATGGTATTTTTTAGTACAAACACCTCAGAAACTGATCATCTTATGGTTGCTAGCTTCCTAGGAGTGCGCAGATCCAATGATATTGAGAAGTATCTGGGTCTTCCTAATTTGGTGAGAAAAAATAAAACATGTTCCTTTCAAATTTTGAAGGACAAAATTAAAAAGTGAATAGATGGTTGAAGCTTTAGTTCCCATGGTGGGAAAAAAGTTTTTATCAAATCAGTGTTACAGCCAATTTTGACTTATTCTATGAAGTGTTTTTTGTTACCAAAGTCTTTATGTGATGAAATGGAATCGATTATTGCAAGATACTGGCGGCAAAAAGGACATGGTCGGAAAGGAATACACTGGTGCAGTTGGAAGAAAGCATGTGAACTAAAAATGTAGGTGGGCTGGGTTTTCAAAATATGTCAAAGTTTAATATGGCTCTTATTGTTAAACAGGGCTGACGGTTAATAGATTAACCAGATTCCTTACTAGCACAAGTATTAAAAGTGAGATACTACCTGACTACTACTTTCCTACAAGCAGAACTGGGTCGTCAGCCATCTTATACGTGGAAAAGTATCTGGGCAGCGAAGGGTATTTTGAAGAAGGGACTAGGGTGGAGAGTTGGCACAGGCGACACTATTAGCATTAACGATGATGCGTGGCTGCCTGGGGCAGATAATTTTAGAGCTCGTCATCGTATTTCTAATGTTAATATTGCTATGGTTGCAGTATTAATTGATGGAAATAATAGGACGTGGAGGGAAGAATTGATACGAACTACCTTCGAACCTAATGATGCGGATAGAATCCTACATATTTCACTGGTGAGCAAAGCACATCTGGATATGATCTTCTGGCGTAGGGATCACTCGGGAGAGTTCACAGTACGTAGTGCTTACAAAATGCTACAGAACTAAATTCCTAATACTTATCCTACTAATTCACATATTACGACCCAACCATTTTACAAACAATTGTGGGCATTACAGCTTCCTAATAAAATTAAGATATTAGCATAAAAAGCATCGTGGAATTTCATTCCTATGATGGTTAATCTACACAAGAGAAGAGTGGATCCAAATGCCATATATCCAAGATGTAGAGCTGGAGCTGAAACCCTTCGGCATGTCTTTGTGGAGTGTCTTATGTCAGAAGAATTATGGTGGGAATTAAACTTTAGTTGGCTTAGGCAAAGTGAGTCCTATGAATACATTGAATGGCTTACCTGGATTTTCAGCAAATATACTGAAGCACAACGCCGACTGGTAATCTATGGTATTTGGGTACTCTGGATAGATAGGAATAAGAACTTACATGAGGGAAAGTCTTATTCAAAGAAAGAGGCTGCTAGTTATGTAAGGCATTACCTGGGCGAAATTGATGGACTAAATGAGAGACAGATCAGTGACACCCAGTAAAATGACAAATAGAAGGTCCCTGTACAATCAACTATCAAAATCAATTGCCGCTTTTGATGACCAAAACCATCAGTCGGCATCTGCGAAAGTAGTGAGGAACTATAAAGGGGAAATCAAAGCAACCAAGTCTTACCTCCACTCCATGGTGGCTATGGTCTTTGAGGCAGAAGCTATCACCTGCTATGAAGCGGTTCTCACGAGGAAAGACATGGAATTCACAGATATTCTTGTCGAAGAGGATTCTAAAATAATTATCAACAAATGCATCACACAATCCAGAGATAAATCGCAGGTTAGTGCGTATATCAGTAACATATAAAGCGAAAAAGGCAGTTTTCAACTATTACTTTCCTCTTTGCTTAGAGGTTGGCTAATCAGTTAGCCCATATCATTGCCACAACAAGTCTCAGAAAGTATGAAGAGATTTACTTGTTTGGTACGGTTCCTGCGTATGCCACACACCAATCGGGACTAGAACGACCACGAGAGGCAGACTGACATGAAGCGTCGGATCGCAGAGAATAAAGATGTTGAGAGCCCCTTCATCAGAAACGTTCTCATTTTCTCTCAGGCTTTACCTCCGTTGAAACTGAATCAACATTTTGGAAAAGGGAAGGTGGGGGACAGGCCATTTACAACTGATGGGATATCAAAGTTTTCAGGCATTTTCTTTTTTAGTTCTAGAGTATTCTATTTTTTTTAGTCTATTTTTATTCATTTGTCATATGTTTACTTTTTACAATTAATAAATATCCTTGGTTGCATTAAAAAAACAATACTAGAAAAATGCTTCTAAAATTTAATCATTGACAATTTTAGGATATAGAAAATCAACTCTAATCAACAGACTTAACTGTATGATTATTTAGATTAGATTATTCACACATATAACATAACTTGAATACTCCATTCACTCGGTCAATAATATTAAAAGATGATTTTTCACCTATCTCATAAATCAAAGGATGAATAAATAAGAAGATAAAATTGAAGCAAAAACAAAAATCTCACAATCCCTTTGTTAGTATCTCAAGGCTGTAGCTATTTTTAAAATAATAAGACTAAGTCTTAGGGGGATTTGTTAGCTTATTAGTAGGAGTAGGAGTTGTGAGCTTGTTAGTAGCAATTTGAATTTATTTCTTGTTAAGGTTGTTACTTGGGACTTATATATAAGGGCTGCTTTGTTAATCAATTAAATCATCCCTTCATTTTATCTTTAGTTCTATATTTCATTTAAGTCTTTGCTAAACTAACAGTGGTATCAAGAGCCATTTTTCTTGAGGGACTTGTGAGAAAAGTTTTGTGAGAGTTCTAAGAGAAAATTTGAGAGATACACTTGTGAGGTTTTGCTAGAGGAAAATAGAATAGGGATCGAGTAACCTGTCCATCTTAGCCCCACCTGTGTTTGATGGAGAGAATTATCAAGCCTGGGCCATGAGAATGCAAGCATACATGGAGGGTTGTGATTATTGGAAAGCTATCTACGAAGACTATGAGGTGACTCCACTTCCCAACAATCCAACTATGAACCAGATCAAAATGCACAAGGAGAGAATCACCAGGAAGGCTAAGGCAAAGTCTTGTCTTTATGCTTCAGTTTCGCCAGCCATATTCAATAAAATTATGGCTTTTGGATCAGCGAAGGAGATATGGGACTACCTCAAAGCTAAGTATCAAGGAGATGAGAGGATCAAGAGCATGAAGATGTTGAACTAGATCAAAGTATTCGAGAGGCTAAAAATGAAGGAGTTTGAGTCAATCAAAGAATACTCAGACAAGCTTATAGGTATTGCCAATAAGGTAAGAGTTCTTGAGATTGAGCTCTCTGATTCTAGACTGGTGCAGAAGATACTTGTCTCTGTGCCTGAGAAATATAAAGCAACTATTGCCTTTTTTTATAACACTATGGGCTTGACTCAGTTGAAAGTAGTGGAGTTGATCAGTGCTGTACAAGCACAAGAGCAGAGGAGGCTAATTAGGCAGCAAGAAAGCATATAAAGAAGTATAGAAGGAGCATTGAAGGCTAAGATGCAGCAAGGCGAAAAAGAAAAGGAACGTAAATGGAATGGGAAGAAGAGTGATTACAATAGTGGTTCAGAAACTGTTGCAAAAGGTAATAGTACTGAAAATTATAATAATTATTCTTCATGTAAGTATTGTAGAAAACAGAATCATCCCCATTTTAGGTGTTGGAGAAGGCCAGATGTGAAATGCAGAAGGTGTAACTTGATGGGGCACATTGAGAGGTTTTGCAAGGAATCGAAAAATCAGCAGTAGGGTGGAGTACATGCTGTAGTTGAAGAAGAAGATGATCATTTGTTTGTCGTCTCTTACTTCTCATCAAGCATTTTATGTGACAGTTGGTTAGTTGATAGTGGTTGTACCAATCACATGAATTATGATGAGAAGCTGTTTAAAAACCTTGACAGGTCATTGAAGTCGAAAGTCAGGATAGGAAATGGATAATACCTAGAAGTGAAGGAAGAGGCATAGTAGCAATAGAGAGCTATACTGGAACTAAGTTGATTTCAGATGTTCTATTTGTACCTTAGATTGATCAAAACTTGTTGAGTGTGGGTCAATTGGTAGAGAAGAGATTCAAGGTGATGTTCGAAGAAGGAATGTGTCTGATCCTTGACTCTAGTGCCAATGAATTGTTTAGGATCAAGATGCAGAAGAAAAGCTTCTTATTGAATCCATTTGAGGAGGAGCAAGCAGCATCCAAGTGTCGGGAAGGAATGACATCACAATGTAGTGAAAAGAGTTTTGAGCTTGAGATAAAATCGACAGATAATCATATCATGCAAGAACAACTGCAAATCAAGTGTTTTGAGAATGAGGAGTTGCATGCAAAGACAACTCTCTTAGAACAGCAGGTGACATCTCTCTTTGATAAACTATCATCTTTTTCACATGAAATATTTGAAGAACATGCTGATGAGCCACGAAAAAAGAATCTATCTCAGAAGATCAAGAGTAATATGAAACTTTTAGAAGAGAATAGTGGGTTATGTTTCCAAAATGAAAAGCCGACTGAAGAAGCTTCATATGCGAAAGAATTGACATCTGTAGATGTTGTTGAGTTTAAGAATTTAGTTGGTAAGCTGATTAAGCTTTCAATGCAAAATAAAAAATTGAAAAAGGAATTGTGAGCTGCGAGAAGATTGGTTAATCAAACTATAAATGGTATTAATCGCAAGTATAGTGACAACACAAGATCTTGGAAGAAGGGAAAGCACTCTGGCCACTCTCATAACTTTTCTAGAGCAACTTGTGATGATTTTGAATTATGGAATTTTGATTTAGATGCCATTGCATGCTAGGAAACAATTAGAGGCAACTCTTGAAGCTGCACTAGTCGAGAAGTAATTCATAAAAGGCGAATATTGAAGAAACTAGTTTTCAGAGATCAGATGACGGATATTTTACTACATTTTTCATGTTAGTCATTTTGAGTTTCTTAAGAATAAATTTGGTGTCTGCAGCACTTGAGTTAGGAGGAGAATGTTAGTATCTCAAGGCTACAACTATTTTTAAAATAATAAGACTAAGTCTTAGGGGGATTTGTTAGCTTGTTAGTAGGAGTAGGAGCTATTAGCTTGTTAGTAGCAATTTGAATTTATTTCTTGTTGAGGTTGTTACTTGGGACTCGTATATAAGGGCTGCTTTGTTAATCAATTAAATCATCTCTTCATTTCATCTTTAGCTCTATATTTCATTTAAGTCTTGGCTAAACTAACAGCTTTCACCACGCTTAATTTATCCCTGAGCTAGATTAATGAATTACTCATACATTATTAAAGAACAAGCGAAGAAATTGCTGAAAGAAAATTTTTAGCGGAAATAAAAGACTTCAAAAAAATTAACAATCCAGTTCCCACACAAAGTAAGATCTGTAAAAAAAAAAAAAAAAGCAAGACCTCAAGGCGGCTGCCTCTTTAAAAGCCGAGGAAACCCACCGCCTAAATAAAAATATCCTAAAATTAAGCTTTTCTCTCTTTTTAGCTTATTGTCCATTTTATTTCTAAAAGAAAAAGGGAACTCCTAATAAAATTCCAAATAAAGGAGTCCTCCTACAAAATAACTATAAATATAGAAGTCTCCCAAGTTGCGCCATTTTTTGCTTACATGCTTAAACTTTCCATGCAATCCATATGTTAATTTGTTTTCAAAGACTTTACGTATATATTGCACCTACATGGAAAGTAGCCAATAAAATATCAAATTTAATTACATCTATGTCCAAAATTCAATAAATTTAATTACAAAAAATATGTGAATTAAACACATTGCCATATAATAGTAAGTGAAGAAGGCATACTTATCGTAAGATTTATCGGATCATTGAGTTGATTGTGAATGAAAAAAGATAACTGTCATTGATGTTAATTAATGGGACTTTATAATCTGAACTAAAAAAAACAATCTTAATTTTGAAACTTGATTTGACTGAATTATATTTTTATATGAAGAAGAACTAGACATATGCATATCCCTTGTTAAGATTTTAAATTTTGTTTAATATGTGCAAAATATATTTTAAAAAGGGAAGACTGTTTCAAAGAATTCGACATGAATTTTTTTTATTTTTTTAGGAAATTGGATCATATCATTTGATGGCAATAATCAATGGTAAAGAAACCCACATAGACACATAGTTTGGACTTGGAATTTAGCTCATTATCGGCATATGGCTCAAGCCAAGGGTAGCACAAACATCCAAAACTTCTTAACGACTTGTAATTAGGATTTTTGTTAAAAAGCTTTTGATATGAGGATTGAAAATTTATAAGTAGGGTAGGAAGACGATTATTGAGGTAAGTTGCATGTTGACAGGCAAAGAATTATAAGTTTAATGGGAGAGAAGCTTCATTAATAAAGTTTTAGTTGTTTCTCCTATATGTCAATGTCGATATTTAGCAAAAGCTACATTTTGAGGTGTATAGGGAGGTGTTACAAGGTGCTCAATGAAAATGACGGTGTCTAATAGAGGCTTAGGAGGGTCATGGCCTCCTAAATATTTAAAATTTTTACAATTTAGCTCTTTGTAGATATATTATAATTCTCTTAAAAATATATGTATGCCGCTTCAAGGTTTAAGATTTTTTTAATTTTCTACAAATATTATTTCTTTTAGATCGATTGTTTTTATGTTTAAATCGATTGTAATATTGAAATATTGTTTCTTTTGAATAGATTGTTATGTTGAAATATTACTTCTTTTAAATCGACTATTTATATGTTTAAAACATATTTAATTTTAACTTCCTCCGAAAGTTAACATCTTGATTCCACCATTGCAATTAACACCTTAAGAAGCAAGATACAAATCAATGCTTTTGTATTCTCCACCACCATCAATATAAAAAGAGAGTTTTTTTTTTTAGTGTTAAAATATGTTTTCCATGAAAGGGTGAAACTTTTAGAAAATATCTTTTACCTCACTTTTGGTCTTTAGAGTATATAACCAAATGTACTTAGAAAATTGGTCAACAAAAATGGACTATAATTTTTGTCAAGGGATAAAACAGGAAAGGGTCCCCAAAATGGCTAAAAACTGTTTGGAGTTGTGTAGTGCTAGACAAAGTAAATTATGGTCCTTGAATTTGTGGTGATGTTGTGGCATTTATGTGTACAGCGTCGTTGTATGTCTGCCTCTGTTTTTTAGTTGTGTTTATAAATGCCACTATAAGCTGAAAAGAAGGCCACGTTAACACTATTTTACTGTTGTGAGAATATATATATATATATAAAAAGAGTGCCATGGTGGCTTCGGGTCCTCTATTTTCTGCAAACCTTTATTCCTTATGGTTGTTCCTTTTTCCTTTTGTCGATTTGTAGAAAAGGAAGGAATCCAAGCCACCATGATCTTCTTTTTTTTTCTTTTTATATATATTTTTTAGATTCTCTTTCTTAATTCGGATTTTGGATGATTCCTTTTGTTGTTCCTTCTTTAGACTTGGGCAATTTCTCAGTCTTTGAAAGAGAACAAGGAATGCCTTGGAAATAAAATACATCACCACCTTAAATTTTATGGTACAAAGATCAATGAAAAATGTAAAATAACTGGGTTCAACACTGAAGATTTTGAATTATCATTTGTTTTTGAATTTGGGAATTTGGACTTTTCAAGTTAAAGAGGAAACTCAAAGAGTTCTCCAAGTGCAAAAATGGAAGACAATCACTGCTAAAAAAGAAAAGGAATCTTATGAAGACATATATCAAGCCGAAAAGGAAGAAAATTTGCAGGGGATTGCCAATTGCAAGAAAGAAGCACGAGAATGAAGCGCTCTTGAAAAATGAACATAAACAAAAGGCTAAGGAAGAGCTTATGAAGAGAATTTATCAATGGAAAATGACCAAATTCCCTTTCTTTATTGAAAGGGGAAAAAAAATATCGATTAATGTTTCAAAGTTTTTGCGGATTCATCCCTTTTTCCCTTCAAAACAGTTTTTCTTTTTCTTTTTTTGTGTTTGATGACGAGTTAATGATTACTGTATTCAAGACGTTTCAGTAAAAATATTAATATAGAATGATTTTCAAAATCATATTGATGGGCACAAAGAGAGGCAAGGTGATGGGCAGAGGATTTATTCCTTTGAAACATATGTTGATGTCTATTACATTTGTTGAGGGAACTGCTGTGAACATTATTGTCGATTATTCTCATATCTGGGTTGAAGACTCAGAATAAAGCTTGGATTGATGGGTAGCTTTCAAAAATCAGTGGAAATAACATCCAGATTTAGATAAGTAACGGAAAACAAGTTATGAATTGAATGAAATTTAGTGCTTTTACATGCTTGCGATAATAGTTACCTGCAATGACCACGACGATGAAATTTATTGATAGAATATTCATAATGAGAACTGTTAGAAAGTGGCCTTCCATGCAGCTCCTACACCAGCAAGCAGTCCAAGCAGTTCATGCCAAGGTTGCAAGCTGTCGAGCCAAGTGCTGCTGTTCATCTTTGTTTCATTTTGTTACTTTGGTTAATGTAATGTATTCTAGTTCAGTTAGAACCATGTTTGATTGATGATTGATGTAATTAGGTGGTGATTGAGCTGATATAACACCCCTAACCCCGTCCCGTTGCCAGAACAGGATCACAGAGTATTACCGGTCATTTCAGTACATTTACACTAAAGACATGAAGAAATGAAATTTAATACATCTAATCATAGCTTTAATGGGCCCATAATACCTATTAAACATGATTAATATAAATCGGCGCTCGATTGAAAACTTAGAAAATTTCTCATGCAAATTTCAAATTTTTCTACTTTGAATAGTACCACACGCCCGTGTGGTCAACTTAACACGCCTGTGTGGCTTGGGACACGCCCATGTCCTCAGCTCGTGTGCAACACTGTCTTTTAAACACGACCATGACTCACGCCCTTGTAGCCTGCCCGTGTACTAAACTGACGTTAAGACACGGCTGTGGCAACCAAGGCACACGCCCGTGGACTAACTTGGTTTTAACTATTTAGGTGTAGGGGACACACGGCCTAACAACACGCCCATGTGCAAGCTGTGTGTCTCACACGGCTTGGTCACACACCCGTGTGACAAACCATGTGGGCTCGATATGAACATTGTATCTTAAAGTTTACCAACCCTACAATTTGTAGACAACAAGTATTACAAAATTTCTCCATTCAACCAATCCAAATATGATTAGACAACTTAATAGTCATTAAACTATCATTTCATAATCTAACACATATACTCAATAATGCCTTAAACTAAACCATTCAAAGTTACACCATATACCATTGTATCCAATTCAAAAGATTACATATTATAGTATTCTCCTTACAACTACTAACTACCCATTATCACTCTTCATTAACATAACTTATAACCAAAATAACATTAAACAACCTAGGTACATGCCATTCATCATAGATAGGTACATCACCAAGTATTGAGTTCGAGAGTTGGCTCGAATGCTGAGACTTTATTTTCTTTGTACCTAACCTGCGAACGGAAACAAACCATACGCTGAGTATGCACTCAGTGGTATTTCTATAAACTAATACTTAAATAAATAATACAATTTGTATAAATATTCTAACTTAAATTTTTACTTTCATAATCTTATTAACTTCGTCTTTCAAATTCATTTCGTATCTTTTTCATGTAGATAAGAAATTCATAAATATTTCATATCATTCAATGTCATTCAATATCGTAAATCAATCATATAAATGATAACATTCATTTTTCAGTACTTTATTTACCCCTATTAACATGACTCGGACCTGAACGGATACACGAATCCAACCCACACACCGGGGATAATGTATAGTGTTTCATCGGCCAAAACCGGAATAAATCGTAAGGTAACAGTAA
This sequence comes from Gossypium arboreum, assembly GCF_025698485.1. Classification (NCBI taxonomy): domain Eukaryota; kingdom Viridiplantae; phylum Streptophyta; class Magnoliopsida; order Malvales; family Malvaceae; genus Gossypium; species Gossypium arboreum. Next base: position 107,654,238 of record NC_069070.1, on the reverse strand, counting down.
CAGTAGCAATAACAGTCACAGTCAGGTACTCTGTACCTCTTCGAAATGAATCCGGAACAGTCACAGTAGTCGACACATATAGTGTATCATCGACACACAATCGGAATATCCCTGAACACTTCCAATCCTATGGCATGCCAATTATACCCGACTAGCCCAACATTGTTAATAGGGTATTCAAATCACTTCATTTCAATACAAAAGCAGTAACAGTTTCTATCATATCATTCATTATACATTCCAACTATTAAAATAGCAATTACATTGTATTAAATCATTAAGCATAGTTTACAGAAATACAAACTGAATTTCTCGAATTTCCTCGATATCCTCGTTCACTTTCTCCTTTCCCTTTTTCGATGATGTTTCTGGTGCTACGTTGGCTACATGACATTTAACATTTAAAATTATCAATGCATGTTATTTACTAACACATTCTGTAACGCCCCAATTTTCGAGAATTCTGTGAATGTTGGCATAGGTTTAATTATGTTAGTGGGCCTCTAGAAGGACCAAGCTTAAGATAGAACCCAACAATTTTAGTTAATTTTTGTTCCATAAGAAAAAGGGGGTGCAATTATGAAATAGAACCTATGTGAAAATGTTTGAAAATGCTATAGGCTAAATTGAAATGATCAAATAAATAGGAGTGCAAAATAGGAGGATTTGCATAACAAAACTCCCATTTTACATGAAGTGGCCAGCCATCATGTTGTTGTAGACAATATGAGCACTTGATATCCATAATTCATGGTACAAATTGATAATGGGTTAGGTAAATGTTCCATGATAATGGATTAGGTAAATATTTCACGATAATGGGTTAGGTAAATGTTCCATGATAATGGTTTAGGTAAATGTTCCATGATGGGCATTTCATGTCTTTTGTATTAAAGAATTAAATGGATGAAATATGAAATTTTATTAAAAGAAAAAGGGGTGAAAAGAACAAAGTTTTGTCCATCTTTGTTCATCATAGCCGAAAGTTAGAGAAGAGAAAGGAGAGGAGAAAGCTCTTGACTGTTCGGTCACTTGGGGAAGAAAATTGAAGGTAAGTTCATGGTAGTTTGCTTCTATCTTGATGTTCATGAGTTCTTCTTGATTCTACCTTAACTCTTGAAGTATATTTTGATTTTTAGTTGTGTTGTGAGCATTTAGTCATGAATTAAAATGAAGGAAATGGTTGTTGTTTCATGTTCTTTTGATGAAAAATGGAAGATAGGTGAAGTTGAGCCAAACAAATGAGCATGCATGTGCCTTAGATGTTAAAGGGAAAAATCAGCTAACATGTTGTGCTTTAAAATGATGAAATGGAGATTATACTTAAGTAAAATCATAGATATGTGATGATTGATTGGTGATATACATGTTTAAATAACATGCATGCAAGGTATGTGTGAAAGAGTGATTTGGTAATAAATCTGCTTGGGACAGCAGCAGTAACGTGACTTTGGAAAATCACCATAAATTGTGGGAGAAGAATTAGAAGCTGAATAAATTATGTAATTAAAGCTTAATGAGTCTAATTTCAAATGAAATAAACGAGAATATATTTTGAATCCTGTACAATGAGAAATTTGATTTGAAATGAAGAGTGGTCAGATTAGTCAAACAGTGAAACATGGGAAACTTTAAGAAAAATCTGGTATTGATTGGCCATACCAAAAATTCTGAAAATTTTATGGATAGAAGATATATGAGTCTATTTTCATGGAAAATTAACGGAACTTGATTTGGAGTTTTGTAGCTCCAGTTATAAATAATTTAGTGACTGTTGCTCAGGAAGACAGCTTGCAGTGAAATTATGATTATGTGGTAAACATTGACAAAAATTTGTTAATGAGTTGCTTATTGATTTCTTATAAGCTTACTATGATCTGTAGGTGTGGTTGGCCGAATATTGTAAGGGGTTAATACGTAGTTCATATTTGAATAGTTAGATTAACGTGTTAGTAATCCAATTGTAGGCGGTTCGTGTGTGGATCTCACAAGATATCGTCGCAAATGTGTGTGTAACTAACACCCTCTTTCTTAGTCTAGATCGGCAAAAGTCGAAAAGCCAAAATGCTGAAAACCGTTATTTTGTAGATTTGCAAGTGTGCGAATGCTCGTGAGGTAAATCAATTAATGTTTTTGGTAAGCTGCAATGTTTGGACTGCAAAGTGCATGATTTCTGTGCCCTCGATATTTTTGGGCTTAATGGGCCAAAATTGGAATGATGGGCCAACGGCCCAATTCGGTAAGAACCCTCAGACGTGATTCTCGTTAGTACGTGAAAGGTAGGAATATGCATGAAAAACCCTAAAATAGATAAATTACTGAAATACCTTTAAAAGTGGAAAATTTACAGTTTTACCGATAGGAGATAAATTACCGAAATACCTCTAGGTTAAATTGACCTAAATGCATATTTGATGTTGTTATTTATTGCATGCCATGTTGTTATTATCGATGCATGGGATTGGGATATTGACGGAGGAAGTACTGAAAGTGGCTTGTCCACATCTTGGAGGCTTTGCCTCAATTTATCGTTAATCGAGCAGCAAGGTCAAGCTGTGGAGTGTTAATGGGGTGGGTTGAGCTATTCCCACATGGAGTGTATGGTGGGTACGGTGGAGTGTAGTGGTTGGTGGGTTGAGTAGTCTCCCAAATGGGCTTGCATATGTTTACTGATGTTGCATGTATTTTGAAATGCGCCTACGGGCCATACCGTTATCTGAATAAGGGCTAAGGCCCGCTTTATTGTAACTCGAAAAGGCTCGCCCAGACCACTTTATTACTGAATGGGCTTAGGCCCAATGGGCTTGAGTGACTTGGGCTTTGAATGGGTTTTCCTTACACACTGAGTTTCCCAAACTCATCCCTTTTATTTTCATCCACGCAGGAAATCCCCAACCATAGTGGGCTTGGAGCTGTGAGGGAATTGAGTGGCCACCCGTTTTGAAAGTTTGATTTTCTTCTGGTGAACTGGACATCATTTTATTTACGTTTGAAGTTTTGGGTTTTAAATGTAATAAGGCCGCTTAATTATTTTTGATGGTTTTAATATGCATTACTAAGATAGGTATTACTTATTTTAACTGTTGAAATTGGATAGCTTTAGGGCGTTTTCAAAAACAACAATTGATTTCAAAATAATACGACAACAAGCAAAGCTTCCGCAATGAAAGTATTTTCCAAAATTAATCACTTTTCCTAAAATGACTTAATCAAATCGGTTTCTAGAAATATCCATGACGTTAAGGTGTGGCAATGGCGGTATGCATGTCTAGGATTGGATCCGAAGGGAGCTTGGTACTTAAGCAGTCCGATGGACTCACCACCTCTTTTCCGGTTTCCTACTTGGTGCACAGCTTCCATTCACTTTAACCTATAATGAAATTATCTTTTAAAACACTAAGTAAGTTTTTCTGGATCAACAATATAAAATGTTTTGAACGCTTCGATGTGGCATGTCGGATCCGGTCATAACGTCTGGGCCGGGTTTGGGGTGTTACACATTCTTTTATTTCCATGTAACTTTTACTATATTTCCAATTAAGTCCTTCCACCATAACCATTCTTTTCTCGTCAATTAAATCCTATATTCTTTTTTTTATACCTACTTTAAACAAGTTTCAACTCTTAATATTCAATATAAAACATCAATTCTACAATTTAGACAATTTAGTCCCTACTATGACAAAACTAATATCTATCTTTACAATTCAATCCTTCTCCCACTTCTAACTTGAATTCCTCTCACTTTATATCATAATTCATCAATTTATTCAACTTAATCAACATCTAAAAATTCATTAACTTCCCAATTTTTAACATAATTCAAGTAATATTCTTTGCTAGGATTCCATAGACATCAAAATTACAAGAAAATGCATCAAATTGACTTACCAATCAAGCTTGAAATCTTAAAACCCTAATTTTCTCTTTTCTCTTTTCTTTCTCTTTTTCCTTCTTTCTTTCCTTGCTCATTCATGCCTTTCTTTTTCTTTTTCTTTGTTTTTATTTCTTTATTCTTTTATTATATTATTAACTATTATATTTTACTTTATTATATTATTTAATAATTATAATTATAATTTCTTATTTAATAAGTAAATACATATTTATACATACATTTGTACCAATTATAGTAATACAAATGTACTTATACATACCACACACTTGTCACATAAGGTTTATTTGCTAATTTAATCCCTTGATTTTTCTATGATCTATAATTAAATCTTCACACTTTATTCAATTTAGTCCTTTTCACTAATTTAACCCTAATTAAGCTAAATTTACTTAATTAATGTCTAATTAACCTCTCACTCAACTTCGTAAATATTTCTAATAAATATTTATGAATCAGATTTTCAGAATCGAAGACCCAGAAATTCACTTTTCCAATGACCTAAAAATTTGGGTCATTACATGATTAATCAGCTTTGTTCATGTATACAAGTTATTTACCTATTTTCCATGTAATTAGTGGCATTAAGTAAGCATTAGGTGAAAATTTTGACTTGTTTTGCTCAGTCAATGACTGATAAATGTAATGGCAATATGCCAATATTCTCTCTTAATGAAATCCATCTGATTTTATTCATATATGCTCCATTGTTTTCTTGTTTTTTGTTCTGTTCTTATTCTCAAACAAATTTCTGCTTTTGTTTCTTCACCAAGTCACGAGGCTTGTTGATCAAGTTTCATGTTCTGTTTGCTAAGCTTTGTTCTAAAAACCAACAATTGGTATCTAGAGTCATTATCTTAGTGGACCTGTCATTGTACACCTACAAAATCTATGGCTTCATCAGGCTTTTTGTGACAGCCCAAAATTGACCCTAGTCGGAATGTGGTTTCGGGACCACAAAACCGAAGCATAAAAATAATTAAAAATTTATTTTGATACCTATAATATGTGCGTGCTCATGTATGACATTTTATGATGATTGATTTAGTGTTATAAAGGTGAATTTCACTAGAAAGGACTTGTGTGAGAAAACTTAGAAATGAGATAGGCAAATGTTGAAGAGGCCTATTGATGCACACTAGGAAAATGTTGTCCTTGCATGTCAAATTCCCCAAATTTGACTATAATGGCCGCCAAGGTGGGCATGATGGGCAAGGGAAAACATGTTTCCAACATGTTTGGCTAGTGAGTCATGTAGGAAGTATTATAATAAAAATAAGCAAAAAAAAAATGAAAAAAAAAAGAGAAAGACGAGCTTGGATGCCCCCTTGCCGTGAGTTGAGAAAGAAGGAAGAAAAAAATTTTGTTGTGTTCATCCATTTTCACTTCTTGGCCGAAAATACTAAGGAAAAAGGGGGAGGACTTTTGCTTCATGCTTGGGTTGGAAGAGATCTAGAAGGAGATTTGGCTAAGTTTGCATCAAGATTAAGGTATGTATGAGGTTGTGTTAGAAGTTTCATGCATGTTTTGGTTGCTAACTTGATGTGCATGTTAGCCATGGCTCAAATCCTTGTTATGCCATGGAAATGGTATTTGGCCAAAGTTGTTATGGTGATAAAGCCATTGCATGCTAAGTGTAAAGCTTGATGATGATGCATGCAATGATGGATTGTCTACTCTTGAGTAAGATTTTGAGTTTTCTTTTGTTTAATCATGATTGAAGTTGAAAAGGAGCATGATTGTCATATTCGCCATGATGCATTCATAAGCATGGTTCATGCTTCTTGCATGTTAGTTAAAATTTGTGTTTTGGATGGCTATGGACACCTTGAAATTCGCCATGCTCATATATGTATATATATGTTTGCACATGATGTTTGGTTATGAACTAAGTGATGAATATGTTTGTTTAAAGAAGAAGATGTTGAAGAATGAATGTGAAATTGCAAGCACATTCGCCTAGCACACATATGAGTGCTCGATGCTATATTATAAGTTTTGAGCAACAATATGCAAAGCATTAACTAGTAAAATGCATGCTGTTTTTGTGAGGTATTAAGTGCATAATTGGCCTCAACATGTACATGAATATTCGGCCTTGGGTAGCCTATTGAAGGCCTTAGCTTTTCCTTGATGCTCGAATAAATTGTATTGAATTGCTTGATGTAGTATAAAATGTGCATGACCATTGTGTATTCAAGCTAAAGAGTGGCCATATGACCATTTAAACTCCTTGTCATATTCGCCATAAGCTAGCACAATGAGGTTTTAATAGATTGAATTTGTTTGAATTAACTCAAGAGCTAAGAGGGCCACAATTGGACAAGGGAAGGAAAAGTGATCGAATAGCCGTAAAAGCCGCTTCGACAACATCCGAGGTAAGTCCTCAAGAAGTGACCTTAATTGAATTATGTGGAATGAAATATGGATGTATTGATTATTGATTTATGTGTGTATGAGTATTCAATTCTACCCGGGCTAAGTCCCAAGGCGATTATGCTAATGATTATAATTGTGTTTGAGCCTTAGTAACGAAAATGAAATATGTATGTCCAATGATTATTGATGTATGTGTGCATGAGAAATTGAATGATATCCGGCTAAGCCCAAGACAATTATGTTGGAAATTATCCGGTTAAGACCAAGGCAATTGTGCTAGCGGCTATATCCGGCTAAGACCAAGGCATTCGTGCGAAGTCATTCTATCCGGCTAAGACCAAGGCATTTGTGCACATGCTTATATCCGGTTATATTCAAGAATCTTGGGCTGGAGGTGAGTGTTGGTTGCTGTAATAAATTCAATTAGTACACTCGAGAAGCCCAAAGAATAAGGTACGCTTATATGTGCATTGAAAGTCGACATGTTTGAGCAACATTCGCTCAATCGACTAATGAATTTCAGTTATTGAATTGATTGATACTTTGTGAAAGTATATAATGATGAAGTGTGAAGTAAGAATGTGTATTAATGAAGTGACGATTTGGCTATGTGAATGTATTGCTGTAATTAGAGTTGATTATATTCCTTGAGACTTACTAAGCATAAAATGCTTACCCTGCTACTTTGGCTCTCTGCTTTATAGATTTCGCTCAATAGCAATCGGATTCGGGATCAATAAAGTCAAGTCATCCATACTATCAACGTCTCTATTTTGGTATAAATTTTGGTTGAACTTTGAAATGGCATGTATAGGACTACCCTTGTTGGTTAAATATGTTGTGATGTATTTGTGTACGGCCATGCGAAAATGGCTCATAAAAGTAAAGTATCGACTTAGACTATTTGCGGTTTGTATATGTATATATTTGGTGTCATGATGTGACCATGGATTGGAAATGGGAATGTTGGTCACATGATCAGCCATTGGCATGGTTAAAATGATCATATATGAACCTATGTATGGCAAGACTAGTTGGTTCATGGAGACTACCAAATAGGTAAGACCTACCTTAAAAACAGATGCTGCCAGCTGCAGTGACGTGAATGTGAAAAATCACAAAAATTTGTAGGAATGGTATTAAATAGTGAATAAGCTATGTAAATGAATCTTGATGAGTCTATTTTCATATGGAAGAAACGAAATGGTCATAGGAGTTACATGTTAAGAGATATTAAAGCTATTGTGAGACAGGGCCAGAACGGTTTCTGGGTCCCCTGTCGCAACTTTAAAAATTTGCTATAAATTATCCAGAAAGAATTAGGAGTCATGCCTTATATTTACAGATTCCATTTTGAGTCTAGTTTCATTAGAAACAAACGGCACCAGTATTAAAGTTCGGTACAGTGAGATATTCAAGTTGTAACACGCGAAGGTCAGAGCAGTCGATCCCTGTAACATGGGTGACTTTAACTAATAAACTGTACCAATTGGCCTGACCAAAAATTGTAGAAATAAATCCATGGATGGATACATGAGTCTAAATTCAGGGAAAATTTACAAAACCAGTTTCCGAGTTTTGAAACTCGAGATATGATTTTTAAGGCGACGGTGACGCAGTTTTCCAGCCTGACTGGAAATGTCAAATTGGTGGGCAAAACAAGTGAACTTGGTTTGTTAACCCTCGTGTCCGATTAATCGCGATGGTCTCGGTTCGGGTGTTACAATTTCATTGGTATTAGAGCCACGGTTTAGTTGATTCTAGGACTACCGTGATGTGTTTGGGGTCTAGCTATACATGCCATTAAATGATGAATCGATAGTGTGGTGATTTCTGACAATTTGACTTTGTGTTTGTTTATAGCAATGGATCCCGATCCCAACCGAGCGATAGCTGATGATGTGGAGAGTGTGGCGCCTGCTCCGCGCAAGGGACAGCGCCGTGGACTCTCAACCTATGGCCAGCAATCCGAATGATGAGGCTAGGCAAGCCTTTTATAGTGTGATGAACGAATGGTTTAATCAATACATTCGAACTAACACAAATGTTCCACAACCTCCATTCCCGACAAATGCAACCCCAAGACCTACAATACCTCCGGATCGACCAAATAAGGTCAAGTAAGCCCCAATCGATGTGATTCGAAAACATGGGGCCACTGAATTTAAGGCTACGGATGATGATGATGCCGAGCGAGTTTTGGTTGGATAACACTATCCGAGTGCTCGATGAGCTATCCTGTACACCCGATGAGTGCTTAAAGTGTACCATCTCCTTGCTACGTGAGTCCGCCTACTATTGGTGGAGTACTCTGACTTCTGTGGTACCTAGAGAGCAAGTGACTTGGGAATTCTTTCAAACCGAGTTCCGAAAAAAGTATATCAGTCAGAGATTCATCGACCAAAAGCGAAGGGAATTCCTTGACCTTAAGCAAGGTTCTATGTCGCCATCGACTACGAACGAAAATTTGTGAGGCTTAGCCGGTACACGCGAGAATGCATTTCGTCTGAAGCCATTATGTGTAAACGCTTCGAGGATGGGCTGAATGATGATATAAGGATGTTCGTTGGCATTCTCGAGATACGAGAGTTCGTAGTACTTGTTGAGCGAGCTTGTAAAGACAAAGAGCTTAGAAAGGAGAAACAAAAAGTTGATGTGGGAACTGGAGAATTCCGAAAGAGGTCCTCGGGAAAGTCTCTTCAACAAGCATTGAAGAGATTTCGAGATGATGCGAGCCGGTCTAGAGGCGTTTCGGGCTTTTCTAGACGAGGACGCGATCGACCCCCTGTGACCACACGAGTCACTTCGATCGCCAGTGGTGGAAATGATCGCCGAGAGAGGCGGAGTGTCCACATTGTGGCAAATGGAATTCGGGAGCTGTTGGTTTCGTGATCGCTCCCGCTATAAGTGTGGGTCGGCCGACCACTTTATGAAGGATTGCCCGAGGATGCATGAATGTAATGTAAGTCGAGTGGAAACCCGGTGCTACCATCGCCGAGGTAGGCCACCTAGAAATATGGGCAATGTCAGGGCGGTCGAGAGGATCTAGAGATGCTACCATCGATCCGAGGCTCGTGCTCTGCAAGGACTTATGCCATACGCGCGCGTGAGGATGCTGCCTCTCCGGATGTCATTACGGTACTTTCACTCTTTTCAATACAAATGTGATTGCTTTGATTGACCCCGGTTCTACTCATTCATATATATGAAACCTTAGCATCCAAGAAGACTCGCCTATTGAGTCTACTGAGTTTGTAATTCGGTGTCAAACCCTTGGGTCATTACGTGCTTGTCAACAAAGTGTGCAAGAAAAGTCCCCTAGTGTTCCGAGGTTCTTGTTTTCCGCGGACTTGATGCTTTTGTCATTCGATGAGTTCGACGTTATTCTTGGTTTGGATTGGTTGACCATGCACGATGCGGTTGTAAATTGCAAGAGCAAGACTATCGATTTGAGGTGTGCGAATAATGAAATAATTCGGGTTGAGTCTACGGACTTAAAGGGGTTGCCAGCGGTAATATCAGCGATGGTGGCCCAGAAATATGTAAGAAAAGGGTGCAAAGCGTACCTTGCGTACGTGCTCGATGACAAGGAATCAGAAAAGAAACCCGAATCTGTGCCCGTGGTTTGTGAATACCCGGATGTTTTCCCCGAAGAATTCCCGGGTTTACCACCTGTTCGGGAAATAGAATTTGGCATCGGATTGGTGCCTGGTACCACTCCAATTTCGATAGCTCCGTATCTATGGCACCAACGGAATTAAAGGAGTTGAAAGCTTAGTTGCAAGAATTGGTGGATAGAGGTTTTGCTCGCCCGAGTTTTTCGCCTTGGGGTGCGCCAGTGTTGTTCGTGAAGAAGAAGGATGGAACCATGCAGCTATGCATCGACTATTGTCAGCTTAATAAAGCGATGATAAAGAACAAATATCCGTTGCCACGTATTGATGACTTGTTCGATCAACTGAAGGGAGCCTCGGTGTTCTCGAAAATAGATTTGAGATCGGGCTATTATCAATTGCGAATCCGAGATTCGGACGTACCCAAGACTGCCTTCAGAACGAGATATGGTCACTATGAGTTCCTAGTGATGCCGTTTGGGCTCACTAATGCCCCTGCAGTATTTATGGATTTAATGAATCGGATCTTCGCACCATATTTGGATCGATTCGTAGTCGTGTTCATTGATGACATCTTGGTCTATTCAAGAAATGAGACCGAACATGCTTGAACACCTGCGGTTAGTGCCGCAAATCTTACGGATAAGCAATTATATGCTAAGTTTAGCAAGTGTGAGTTCGGTTAAGAGAGGTTAGCTTCTTGGGTCATGTGGTATCTCAGACGGGTATTCGAGTCGACCAATAAAATTTCAGCCATACTTAATTGGAAGCCTCCAGAAATATTACCGAGGTTCGAGTTTTTGGGCTTGCGGTTATTACCGACAATTTGTAAAAGGCTTCTCAATGATAGCCACGCCGATGACGGTTACTCCAAAAGGATGTTAAGTTCGAATGGACGAAGAAATGCCAAAAAGTTTCGATCAACTGAAAACTTATTTGATGAAGCCCCAATTTTAGTGCAACCCGAATCGGCAAAGAGTTTGTCATCTATAGTGACGCCCCTCCTTGGGTTAGGTTGCGATTGATGCAAGAAGGTCGAGTTGTGGCCTGCGCGTCGAGGCAATTAAAGCCACACGAGAAAAATTATCCGACCCATGATCTCGAATTGGTCGCCATTGTGTTCGCTTTAAAGATATGGCGACATTACTTATTTGGTGAAAGGTGCCATGTGTACTCGGATCACAAAAGTCTCAAATATTTGATGACCCAAAGAGACTTAAATCTGCGACAAAGACGTTGGCTCGAGTGTTAAAGGATTATGAGTGATCATTGACTATCACCCGGAAAGGCGAATGTGGTTGCGGATGCCTTGAGTCGTAAATCATTATTCGCTTACGAGCGATGAACGTGCACTTGTCTGCTCGATCCGATAGTGTATTAGTAGCTGAATTGAAAGCCAAACCACTGTTGATACATCAAATTCGAGAAGCTCGTAAAGTCAACGACGAGTTGGTCGCAAAACGGCCGAGTGTGTGCGAACAAGGACTCGGAATTTCAAATCGATGATGACGATTGTTTGAGGTTCAAAAGTCTTCGTGTGTTCCAAAGAATTCGAACTCATTTCGATAATTCAATGAAGCCCATTGTAGCCGAATGGCAATCCACCCGGGGAGTACAAAGATGTACAATGATTTGAAACGTCGGTTTTGGTGGCATGGTATGAAGCGAGACATCTCCGACTTTGTTTCGAGATGTTTAATATGTCAACAAGTGAAAGCGGAACATCAGGTGCCTTTAGGATTACTTCAGCCAATCACGATACCCGAGTGGAAATGGGATCGAGTCACAATGGACTTTGTATCCGGACTGCCATTGTCAGCAAGTAAGAAGGATGCGGTTTGGGTCGTGGTAGATCGATTGACTAAGTCGGCCCACTTTGTCCCCGTCGTCACGGATTTTTCAATGGACAAATTAGCCGAATTGTACGCTTCTCGATTGTGAAATTACACGGGTGCCTATTTCCATCGTGTCGATAGAGATCCGAGATTTACCTCGCGATTTTGGAAAAAGTTGCAAGAAGCTTTGGGTACCAAGTTGCATTTCAAGACCGCCTTTCACCCCAAACCGATGGTCAATCCGAGCGGATAATTCGGATACTTGAGGATATGTTAAGATGTTGCGTCCTCGAGTTTAGTGGTTCATGGGAACGGTATTTGCCGTTGATTGAATTCGCTACAACAACAAACTTTCAATCAAGTATTAAGATGGCACCCTACGAGGCTTTGTACGGTCGTAAATGCCGTACACCATTGTTTTGACCGAGCTTGGTGAAAGCAAGATTTTCGGGTGGATTTGATTAGGGATGCTGAATGAAGTGAAAGTAATCCGTGAAAGTCTCAAGATAGCCTCCGATCGTCGTAAGTCGACGCGGATCTGAAGCGTAAGGATATCGAGTATCGTGTTGGTGATAAAGTGTTTCTTAAGGTATCGCCTGGAAAAAGATACTCGATTCGGCCGTAAGGGCAAGCTGAGCCCGAGGTTCATTGGGCCATATGAGATATCCGAGCGAGTCGGTCCGGTGGCATATCGCTTGATTTTGCCCCGAACTCAAAAGGTTCACGATGTCTTTCATGTTTCGATGCTTCGACGCTATAAATCCGATCCATCGCACGTGATTAGTCCATCAGAAATTGAAATTCAAGCTAATATGAGTTATGAGGAAGAACCGATTCGTATCCTATCACGAGAAGTGAAAGAGTTGCGAAACAAGCGGGTTCCGCTAGTGAACGTGTTACGGCTCAAGCACAGGATAGAAGAAGCTACTTGGGAGACCGAGAACTCTATGAAAGAGCGATATCCAAACCTATTTACAGGTAAGATTTTCGGGGACGAAAATTTCTTAAGTGGGGGAGAGTTGTGACAGCCCAAAACTGACCCTAGTCGGAATGTGGTTTCGAGACCATAAAACCGAAGCATAAAAATAATTAAAAATTTATTTTGATACCTATAATATGTGCGTGCTCATGTATGACATTTTATGATGATTGATTTAGTGTTATAAAGGTGAATTTCACTAGAAAGGACTTGTGTGAGAAAACTTAGAAATGAGATAGGCAAATGTTGAAGAGGCCTATTGATGCACACTAGGAAAATGTTGTCCTTGCATGTCAAATTCCCAAATTTGACTATAATGGCCGGCCAAGGTGGGCATGATGGGCAAGGAAAACATGTTTCCAACATGTTTGGCTAGTGAGTCATGTAGGAAGTATTATAATAAAATAAGCATAAAAAATGAAAAAAAAAAGAGAAAGATGAGCTTGGATGCCCCCTTGTCGTGAGTTGAGAAAGAAGGAAGAAAAAATTTTTTGTTGTGTTCATCCATTTTCACTTCTTGGCTGAAAATACTAAGGAAAAAGGGGGAGGACTTTTGCTTCATGCTTGGGTTGGAAGAGATCTAGAAGGAGATTTGGCTAAGTTTGCATCAAGATTAAGGTATGTATGAGGTTGTGTTAGGAGTTTCATGCATGTTTTGGTTGCTAACTTGATGTGCATGTTAGCCATGGCTCAAATCCTTGTTATGCCATGGAAATGGTATTTGGCCAAAGTTGTTATGGTGATAAAGCCATTGCATGCTAAGTGTAAAGCTTGATGATGATGCATGCAATGATGGATTGTCTACTCTTGAGTAAGATTTTGAGTTTTCTTTTTGTTTAATCATGATTGTCATATTTGGCCATGATGCATTCATAAGCATGGTTCATGCTTCTTGCATGTTAGTTAAAATTTGTGTTTTGGATGGCTATGGACACCTTGAAATTCGGCCATGCTCATATATGTATATATATGTTTGCACATGATGTTTGGTTATGAACTAAGTGATGAATATGTTTGTTTAAAGAAGAAGATGTTGAAGAATGAATGTGAAATTGCAAGCACATTCGGCCTAGCACACATATGAGTGCTCGATGCTATATTATAAGTTTTGACCAACAATATGCAAAGCATTAACTAGTAAAATGCATGCTGTTTTTGTGAGGTATTAAGTGCATAATTGGCCTCAACATGTACATGAATATTCGGCCTTGGGTAGCCCATTGAAGGCCTTAGCTTTTCCTTGATGCTCGAATAAATTGTATTGAATTGCTTGATGTAGTATAAAATGTGCATGACCATTGTGTATTCAAGCTAAAGAGTGGCCATATGACCATTTAAACTCCTTGTCATATTCGCCATAAGCTAGCACAATGAGGTTTTAATAGATTGAATTTGTTTGAATTAGCTCAAGAGCTAAGAGGGCCACAATTGGACAAGGGAAGGAAAAAGTGATCGAATAGCCGTAAAAGCCGCTCGACAACATCCGAGGTAAGTCCTCAAGAAGTGACCTTAATTGAATTATGTGGAATGAAATATGGATGTATTGATTATTGATTTATGTGTGTATGAGTATTCGAATTCTACCCAAAGCTAAGTCCCAAGGCGATTATGCTAATGATTATAATTGTGTTTGAGCCTTAGTAACGAAAATGAAATATGTATGTCCAATGATTATTGATGTATGTGTGCATGAGAAATTGAATGATATCCGGCTAAGCCCCAAGACAATTATGTTGGAAATTATCCGGTTAAGACCAAGGCAATTGTGCTAGCGGCTATATCCGAGCTAAGACCAAGGCATTCGTATGAAGTCATTCTATCCGGCTAAGACCAAGGCATTTGTGCACATGCTTATATCCGGTTATATTCAAGAATCTTGGGCTGGAGGTGAGTGTTGGTTGCTGTAATAAATTCAATTAGTACACTCGAGAAGCCCAAAGAATAAGGTACGTTTATATGTGCATTGAAAGTCGACATGTTTGAGCAACATTCGCTCAATCGACTAATGAATTTCAGTTATTGAATTGATTGATACTTTGTGAAAGTATATAATGATGAAGTGTGAAGTAAGAATGTGTATTAATGAAGTGATGCATTTGGCTATGTGAATGTATTGCTGTAATTAGAGTTGATTATATTCCTTGAGACTTACTAAGCATAAAAATGCTTACCCTGTTACTTTGGCTCTCTGTTTTATAGATTTCGCCGATAGCAATCGGATTCGGGATCAATAAAGTCAAGTCATCCACACTATAAAGATAGTTGATCATAAGATTATACGATTCTTAAATGTTTAACTATTAGTTAGATTAAGCATCTACATTAAAAATTGCAATATATATACTAAACATTCAATTTTATGGATAAAATCATTTGCAAGCATATGATTGCAATCTAATGATTAAATAATAAAAATTAATAATGAATATTCAGATTCAATTAAATTTTACATGTTTAACATGTAGCCATTAGGATAAAATGCTTGAAAGATGTTTATAAATTAATATGTATAAGAAATTAATATGAAATTCATATGGTTTAACTTATTAAGGTTGACGGAATAATGTAGTTATATTATTTAATGAATTAATATGTTACATTGATAGAATGATTAACTTAAGTTAATGATGATTAGAATGGATGAAGTATGGTTATATGTAGTCTTTAGAATTCAGCATTATTAGTTATAAAGATTGTGTAATTTGATTAAAGTATATATTAGATTACAAATTTAACATCTGACGTTAATAAATGTTAATATACTAAATTGATGAAATGAATCTTATAAGATTATAATATTTTGCAAACGTAATTGTTAAAGATAATGATAATGATATAGTTAAAGTGAATAAGAAAGATAATTTAATATCATTTATAAATGATAAGAGAAATTTATAAAATTAGTTAAAGTTATGGTAGATGTCAATATGTGAAGAAATAGAAGATGATTAATTATGAATAAATTAATTTAATTAAGTAAATTATGATATTAAAGTTATTGATTAATTGTAAATAGAGTTACTAGAAAGTTTCTGATGAAATATTATAAATTAAGATTATTAAGTAATTTTCATGGAATTCCTGATAATGTCATATGTATAAAGTATTTTAAAATCTAAATTAAAGTTTGGATTAATTGTGATGATTATGATTTACGCATTGAATGTATATAGTTGTAGCATGTATGTTTAATTTAAGTTGAAAATTAGCTGATTATAGTAAATTGAAAGATTAATAAAGTTGCATTTGCAAGCTGTTCAAGATTAAATGAGTCCACAATGATTTAGTCAGTAAATGCTTAAGTTAAGTTCAGCATGATTTTAAGATGTAAAATTTTAATTAATGCTTGTAATGTAAAGTAGTTGATTTAGATTATATATAAATGGCTATTTTAACAATTTAAGGTATTAATGATTTATAGTAAATAGACATTGTTAGTAATAGACATAGATAAGAGTATTAATTTTAAATTGATATGAATTGTAATTTATAGAAATGATTTAAGATTTATGAAGGAATATTTAACTAATAAAGTAAAATGTATAATATTATGATACATTGATAAATTATTAGAATATTAAATGAAATGTGAATATATTATAAATTGTTTAAACTTAATGCAATTCAATCATAGAAGTACGAAATATTGTAAACTATTGTTATGAATAAATTAGATATTTCAATATGTGAAAGATTTAAATGTAATGATCAGTTAAATCGAGATAATGTTAAGAATTAATGATAGATTTTTAAAGATTAACGATTATATACATTTATTTAGACGAATTTGAATAAGAATATTAATATATGTGAATTATTGGATGATGTGAATATAATTCAAGCTTTGATATTTATCACGATATATTAGTATTGATTACGATATATAGATTATATGATATGGATTATTCGGAAATAATTTCGAAAAGTTATATCTAATATGTAATGATAAGATATTATATAATGTATAGATAATCTTGAATTAGAGTTAAATATTTAATGATTACATTGATTAACTGATAATTACGTAAGTGATCAAGATTCTTAATGTATTAAAGAATAAAGTGATATATTTGAAGTATGATTATACATGATTATGTAAATAGTTTGAATATGTATAGAATATTGAATATTTAATTAGTATAAATGTCAATATGAAAGTAATTAGTATAATGTTATATATTATTTTATGATAGTACTAATATATAATAATATGATGAGTAAATGTAATTAATTGTAATCAATAGTTAAATTAAGGTATTTGAAATTATATAAATATTGGATGATAAGATAAAAAATTGATAATGAAGTAATAATAGATATATTACGATGGAATGATTTCATAGTTAAATATTAAATAATTTGAATGTTAAATATTATTAAGTTATAAGAATTGCTATTAATTAAGATTAATAAATGTATGTCATATATTAAGATGAATATATGATAATAGATATAAAAGATTAGTAATTATAATGAAATAGTAATTAGTAATATGTAAATAAAAATAGTACAATATTATTTGAGAAATAAATTAAAGTTAATTATAAAGATATTGTTATATTGATTAAGTATAAATTACATATATAAGGTATGAATGAATGAATGTTAAAAATTAATTAATATATAAAATGAAAAATTGATAAAAATGTTTATTAATAAGGAATTTAAGTATAGTACAATTGAAAGAATTTAAGTAGATGATTAAAATTATTGAAAATTAATTAGTTTAATATTGATAAGTAATAAATAAATTATAATGATAATTGGATAATATGTAAGAGTTATGAATATTACAATGAATGATATAGATAATTGAAAGTTAAATTTAGTGTTGATAAGTTTTAAGTTATACATAGTATATAATTATGTAATTGAATAGTTTGATATTAGATGAAATTGGTAATATAAGATTAGTTAAAGAATTTGATATAGTAAATGTAGAAAATTGAAGATTGACATAAGTTTAGTTAAAGAATAAGTTGAAATTAAATATCAAGTTTAATTGTAGTTAATATAATGTAGAATATTTATTAAAATTTAATAGATGGAATATTAAAGATTAATTAGAAAGTAATTAATGAATGTGAAATAAATGAATTATGATAATTTAATAATAAGTAAAATTTAATTGATAGAATAGAGAATAGGAATAGTGTAGAGATTTAAGTAATTATTGTAATTAGTAATGAAAATATAAGATATAATTGATATAAATTAAGAAATTAGATAGTGATGATTAATTAGTAATGAATTAAAAGTGGAATCTTCTTAGGATAGAAGACATTTGCAGCAAAGATCCTAAGCAAGTTCTCTATAGAGAATTGCAAGCCAGCAAGCACACCTATGGCTGTTGGAATGAAGCTGTCAAGTCAAGGGGATCATGAACAAGTCAGTGAATCTGCCTATAGGAGTCTAATTGGCTGCTTGTTGTATTTAACAGCAACTAGACAAGATATTATGTTTGCTGTAAGTATGCTATCAAGGTTCATGCATTGCTGCAATAAGTAACATTTTCAAGTAGCAAAAAGAGTGCTCAGGTACATCAAACGCACGTTGAGCCATGGATTACAATTTAGTAGAAGTCAAAACCTGAAGCTGATAGGCTATACTGACAGTGATTGGGCTGGTTCAAAAGATGATATGAAAAGTACTTCAGGTTATGCATTTACACTTGGTTCAGCAATGTTTTGCGGGAGTTCAAAGAAGCAATCGATAGTAGCTCGATCCAACAAATTGAAGTGAGTATGTGGTCGCTCTTGAAGCGATCAACCAAGCTATTTGGCTAAGGAAAATCCTAGCTGATTTGAACCTACATCAAAAGGAAGCAACAGTGATCTATTGTGATAACATGTCTGCTGTTGCAATTGCAAAGAATCCTGTCTTCTATGGTAGAACTAAGCACTTTAGCATCAAGCTACAAGTGGTAAGAGAGTTGGAACAAGCTCAAGAGGTGGAGCTGATTGTTTGCAATTCAAAGGTACAGATTGCTGATATCTTCACAAATGCCCTTAATGAGTCAAGGTTCATTAAACTTAGGAAGGAACTTGGAGTTAGCAGTATGGATACTGGAACGACAGAAAAATGTGTAAGTGTACACAATCGCAACAAGTAATAAAGTTACAAGTAAATGTCGAGTTATCGTACGCACAGGGACTGTAAAAAGAATTACTTATGAAAGTATTTGTAAAATACTTTGGTGAGGTAAAAATAATTTGATTTTGAAAGATGGTCAAAAACTATTTAAAAACTAAGTAAATAATTAAAATAACCAAAAGAGTTCTAGTGCACGATTTCAAATAAGATTTAATCAATGTAACATACTTGTGTTAGATTAATTATATTTCTTTAACTTAGAATTATTAAACTCATGTTTACATTGTTATGAATAAATTCACAGCAACCCGGTAATTTGCTAACTTATGAACAAATTTACATACAAGAATCCATCCATCTCTTGACATATCCTTATGTCAATTCAACTGACAAAACACATTCTAGTAAGCAAACATGTTATTGCACATACATACTCATTAAATTGAACCAATCTCTTGCATATCCCTATGTCAATTCAACCGATTAATAAAATCTAATAAGTATATAAAAGACTATGTAAAGTAACAAGGCATCCCTACCTTGAAATAATTTAATCACAATAATCTTGCAAGTTATGCAAGGCAATAATATCGCCAGATACATTGCTAATTTAACCTTCAGCTACCTTAGAAGAATAAACATGTACTGATTAAGTACTGTGTCAATTAATTACAATTGCAATCCATTTAAATAATTAATTCATTAGTTACCTCACAGTCGTAATGCAAGAATAACTTAGGCATGATTTTGCTTAATCAAGCATCTTACCGAGGCTTATAACAACATAAACATGGTTTTAACAATTCAAGCAGGCAAAATATAATCAACCCAACACAAACATAATTTAAGCTGAATTGATTAAAATAACCATTTCAATAGCATAAATATTCATAACCATGTTCGTCAAAACAACAATAAACTTTAAAGAGATAGGGAACAAGAAGCAAATCCGGTGTTTCTCTGTGGCTTGACTAGTTGCTCCACTCTTTGTACTTCATTGGCCTTGGCTATCAAGGTGGTTATAAACACCTAAATTTCTGTTCTAAATGGCCAATGAGAGCCTCTTTCCTAAGAAAAGAAATCGGCACTTGAACAAGAGCGAATGCAATGGAAAAAATGAGAGGAAAGTAAGAGAGGGAATGAGAGAATGATGTGAAGTGAGAGATGCTTTGAATAATCAGCAAGGGGTGGCTTTTATAGCTTATTGTGGCTGCTAAAAATAGAAAATTCCAGCAGCCAAAGAGCCCTCCCTTGGCTGGTCACACACATGGCAAAGTTGAGAGTTTCAACTTTGCTATTTTAAGCTTGGGGCAAATCTACAAAGCCATAAATTAAGGTGGGGTTTGAATGCAATTTAGAAGTCGTTTGAGGGCCTTTTTTTTGCAAGCATATTTAATCAGCCAAAATGCTGATTTGGGTCAGCATATGGACGGTTCTGGGCTGCCCATTTAGTGGCTGGTTCGGTTCACTCAATTTGGTTCGACCAGTGCGGTTCAACTGGACCCTTTCTCCATAATTAATTAAAAATAATTTATTTAACCCAAATTAATTGGGGAATAAATTAAAATTAATTAAATTATGAATTAATACACATTTCTGGACCGTCTTAGGCTGGAAATTAAAGTGCCTCGATACTTCAAATTGCTTCTCGGTTTTGTGCTTTCAGCAGTGTCAGCCGAGCCAATTTTAAGCCTTTATGCTGAATCATCTAAAATAGTCAAAATTAATCAAAATTAAGAATAAAATTAAATAAATTCACCATGTTCATATTTTTAACATGATTTATAATATTTAATTATTTTTCGACAAGAATTTAACTAGATTTGCATGAATTTAAGAAAAATTGGGTATGAAAAAGTATATAAATTTTTGTGTTTCCACACCCCCAAACTTAATTCATTGCTCATCCCGAGTAATGCAAAAATTTTGAAAAGAATTTCTCGGAAACACCTTTGAAAAATTCCTTTAGAACAAAATTTTTCACAAAATTATGGATAGAAAAATACTTATGCTCAAAAACAAGAAATCTGATAATTATGCTACTTAAGTATACATATTGTTCAAATTAAATTCAACAACTTATTTATAATAGCAAAATTTAGACTAAATGCTTTTAGTAACAAAGACATGTCGACCCTTACCAATTTGATTTTTATTCCTTTATTCAAGACTAAGCTGCAATCACTAAGCTTAACTTATGTCTTCATGAAATGAAAGAATTATAAAATCGTAAGACTTGCCTTTCAATTATTTCAGATTAATTGAAATCAACACAAATAAAATAGATCAAGCGAAAAAATAAAATTGAGATACTATGTACAGTATATATATTTAATTGATATCGACATGTATGAAGATACATATTGTGGATTCATCTATATTAAGCTTGTATCTTTCTACATTACAATAATAGACTCTCCACTAATGTCTGTAGCATGAGGACTTTGAATCAATAGGTCTTTATCAAGGTTGTAACGTGGCTCGGCTAGGAGTAGGTGAGAGATGGATAAATTTTGGTTTAAGAAACCCTAAACTCAGCCTCAATCAAACCTTTGGAGTTTTTACCTTCGATACACCAACTTGACTTTCATATGCTCTTTTGTTCATCTCTCTCAAATACATGTGCTCTCTTTCTTCCTTTTTTTTTATATTAAGCTGAATAACACGAGCACTCACTTTGTGTACTGCAATTCTCGAGCAATTGATACTTCTTTTCAACTCCCCCAAACTTATTTTTGAAAAACATCTAGAATATTACTGAGTCTAGTGTTTGGGACAATTTTAAGATTGTTAAGCGAAAAGTAATGGCTAATTATTGTAAGGGTCAAAATAAAATCAGGCCATATAGTCTCAAAGTTGGGTTTCAAAGGATAAAATTTACCATGGTAGGCTTGAAAAGCTCAAACGGTCCAAAAAATAGTTGCCTAAATCATTTCCAATGTTCCATGCTCCCTAGGATTTCGCCTCAAGAAACTACTAAGTCAATTCTAAAGACTTAAACTTTCAAGCATACCTAACTTTCCTAAAGAACTAAAAATTTTTATGGTACGAATTTGCATGCTTCATTAAAAATACATTCATGTTATTATTAAGTCAATTCTAAAGACTTAAACTTTCAAGCATACCTAACTTTCCTAAAGAACTAAAAATTTTTATGGTATGAATTTGCATGCTTTATTAAAAATACATTCATGTTATTATTAAGCTAACATAATAATTTATTGAAATAATAGAAATTTATTCATACTCAAATTGAGCATACTTAATGTAATTCAAATTTTTGAACAAAATATCCTAATCATAATTAAAAGAAAAAAAAATTTTCTAAGTAGAAATAATTCAAATTTTCGGTCCCCCCAACTTAAAATGAACAATGTCCTCATTGTTTAAAGTGAATAGATACTATACACCAGGTAGGATTTTAGAAAAAGAGGAGGTGAGTCAATTTGACTGCTTAAGTACCAAGCTCTTCCCAAATCCAATCCTAGACATGTATATATCTATTGCCACACTTTATACTTTGTGACTTGTTCACCTTTTATTAGTGATTGTCCTCTCTTGTTTTATTATGCAAAAAAAAAAATCCTAATTAAACTTAATCCTAAAGTAACCTAAGAACAGAAATAAAATAAAGTCAAGATCCTTCCTTTATTTATTTGCAGACCCTTCTGAATTTGACTCATCTTTTGCTCCATTACTATCGCCTTTGCATGAATCGCTTCGCTCCTTCTTTGATAATGAACTCCATGGTTCAAATATGAAATCTGGAAACTCAGTCACAAAAATAAATGGGTCATTGTATATTTTCTTAAAAGCACTTCTCATCAAGTCATCCCTTATTTTTTAGTATCTCCAGTAGGCTTGTTGCTGCCATTACATATGTTGCATTAAGTCCATCAGTTTTGAAAACTTATCTCGAAGGTCTGGGATCGACAATTGAGCTCTAAACATTGAAGTTTCATCATTAGGTTCAACTTCTGGCTCCATTGATTCTACTTTGTCAGGGACTTCCAATGATTGCATTGTGGGATCTTATTCTTCATCAGGGTCCTCTGGTTCCTCACTTACTTCAACTCATTGCTGTAGAACCCAGCTACTCGGTAAAAGTCCCAATCCGTGATTGTGCCTTGGTTATACCCTATCTTCCTTACATTTGCAAGAATCTCAGCTTTCAAGCATAGAATTGTTATCGTAAAGGGGAAATGAGCAGGGCCAGAGCATTTAACAGCACAATTACGTATCTCCCTTAAGATGATCTTCCCCACATCAATGGTCTTACCAGTTAGGATCGAGTACAATAAGACCGTTCGCTCTAATGAGATTGTAGTCCCATGTGAGCTAGGCATAAGGCTGAATCGGATGAAGTAAAACCATACCTTTGTGAGTGGCGTCAAATATTCTCTTCGACAAGTGTGGATTCCTTGTTTTGACACAGTCCATGTAGAACCTGGAACTGTTAATTCCTTGAGAATTTCGTGCAAATTTTCAGGCTTGATATTGCTCATCAATGTGGAATATTCATCATTTTCGAAATCTGGTAATTTAAAGAACTCATTAATAGCATTTGAATTTATTGGTACCTTGATTCCGCGAACTGGAACTTCTATCATCTCACTTGAAGTTAAATTTGCATAGAACTCACGAACTAGTTCCTCATCCACACTAGGTCTTTTTTCACAAAACAACTCCCAATTGAGGGTTTCAGCAACTTGACGAATACATGCCATAAAGTCTCGGTAGTTGCTCTCCTTTAAAGTGAAGCCTTTTTCTGGATGCATCTGTTGATTTTTGAAGATACTTTCGTATCTTACTTTGGCTTCTTCACAGTGGAATTTGTTTTGTGTTTCATCAATTTGAGCAGACACACGAGTTCTCTTACGAGGCATGTTTAACCTGATCATAAGATGGAAAAATTAGTTTCTCAATAAAATTTAATAAATTATTAATAATTCAATTAATTGAAAAATTAATTAATAAAACTAAAATTAAGAGAGACTAGGTCTTACCACCTTTTTTGTAAAAATATAAGAACTCTAGAAATTAATAATAATAATGAAGAAAAATATGAGAATTAAAAAGAAGAGTTGGAGGGTTTGTGGCTTAGGGTGGATGGAAGAGGAATGTCGCACAAGCAGCTAGGGTGTGAGGGCGTGGTGCGTGTGGGAGCAGTGATGCGCAGCAGGGCTGGTAGCAATTAGCAACACGGGCATTCGGCAATAGGTAGAACTTGGGTGCGCGCAGGATGGTACGGAGGGCCAGTACTGCACACGGGATGAAGGCCTAGCGCGAGCTGAGGCTGGGGCCGCTTGAGGCAACGCGCGCATTGGGTGCGCGGGATGTGCATGCGATGGAGCTGACTGCTTGGTGCTGGTGCTGCTGCTGCTTGGGGTTTCGACACTTTGGTGTTTTGGTGCTTCGGGTTTTAAGTATTAAATGAATGGGAAGATGGGTGGTATTTATAGGGGGAGAAATAGGAATTAGAGTAGAATTCTTAAAACAATTTAATTAATAAAGATATAAAGATATAAAGAGAACAACAATTAATAATTAGATATAAGCATATTAATTTATTAATTGCTATTTAATTATTTAAACAAAGATAAGATCCTAATTTTATGCTAAATTGATAAAGATTAATATATAAATTATAATAGATATGATTATATATTAAAGATTATCACCTTATTATAAAAATTTATCAAATAAAATCCTAAAATTGATAATAATTAATATATATTATAATGGATATAATTATATATTAATAATTATCATTTTTAACTAAAAGCATTTATTCTAGAAGCCTTTTGAAAATATTTACAAAAGAGGCATCTAGTTTTTCTTATTTATAAAAAGAGCAACCAAATTTTAGAAATGTTTCAGTTAAGTCCCTATACTTAATGAAAATTTGGAATTGAGTTGCAATTTAAAAATTGGGTCAAAATTGACCTTTTTATTAGAAAAATCAAAGAGTAAAATTTCTATTTAGAGAATAATTTTTAGGAAAATTATGTTAAAATCAATTCCTAGGAAAGATTGGAGAGGTCACAAGCGGTCCCGCTTAAGTTCCAATCTCCTAGACATAATTTTTTTAAACATATTAATCCCTAAAATATGCTCTAAATCTTTTATTAAAACGAAAAATAAGAAAATTTTAAACAGTCGATAAAATGAACGAAATTTCATTCCTTTCAATCTTATCTCTCCAATAGTGTTTCAGGCGCTGACCATTAACTTGAAAATTACCTCCCTTACCTTGGAGCTCGATAACTCCGTATGGATAGGCGCGATTGTAATGACCTAAATTTTACCGATGCCGGAAAAATGTATTTTTGGGTCTTTATTTCTGAAAAGTGGATTAAGTAAATATTTATTTAAAAATATTTATGAAGTTAAGTGAATAGTCAATTAAAGCTTAATTAGGAGAATTTAGTTTAATTAAGAATAATTAAGTATAAGGATTAAATTGAATAAAGAATAAAAGTTTAATTATAGAATAAAGAAAAGTGAAGGGACTATATAGGCAAATAAGCCAAAAAGGGTGACAAATGTATGGTTAAAATAAGTTAAATGTGTACGAATATAAATGGTACACATGTATTATACATGTGTATTTACTTAATATATAAGTAAAATACAAATTAAAGTATATTATATTAATATAATATTATAAAGTAATTAAAATAAAAGAAAAAAGAAATGAAATAAAGAAAAAGGAAAAAAAAGGTCACGAATGAAGCAGGGATAGAAAGAAAGAAAAAAAAGGAAATATTAGGGCTTGAGGTTTCAAGCTTAATTGGTAAGTCAATTTAATCTCTTTTCTTGCAATTTTGATGTTTATGTAATCCTAGAGAAGAAATTTAGGAAGTTAATAAATTTTTATGTGTTGATTAAGTTGAACAAATTAAAGAATTATGAGTTTTATTGATAGGAATTTAAGTTAGAAGTGGGAAAAAGATTAAATTATAAAGAGAAAGTTAAGTTTTGACATAGTAAGGACTAAGTTGAAAGAAATTCAGAATTTAAGTTTGATGTTGAATATGAAAACTTAAGTTAATTTTGAAGAAAAAGAATGGTTATGGTGGAAGGACTAATGGAAAAGTTACATGGAAATCTTAAGAATGTGATATTAATGACTTTGAATGAATGAAAATTTTTCCATAGCTAACGTAGCGCCAGAAATGTCATTGAAGAAGGGGAAAGAGAAAGTGGACAAGGATATCAAGTAAACTCGAGAATTACGGTTTGTATTTCTATAAATTGAACTTAATAGTTAATTGCTATGTTAATATTTGAATTGCTTGACAATGGAAATGCTAAGGTAGAATTATAATGTTTTATAATTTATTGAATTTGATTATAATTGTTGTATCATGATTGATATGTGACAAGTAATTAAAGTATGAAATATTTGAATGTGTGATTATTGGAAATGTAACACCCCTTACCCGTATCTGACGCCGGAACAGGGTACGAGGTATTATCGGACTTGAGTACTTGTAATCATTTAAAACCGAGACATAAAATTTCATCAAATTTTAAAATTTTCAAACATATTCAAGTTGTCCCTTAAAAAGAGCTTACAAGGCCCATATCATGCTTTAATTCAACCACACACATAGGCAAGCATGCACATTCATAAATTGCATCATTTAATTAATAACATAATCAAGACTATTTACATTAAATGACTTTATATAATAGAGACCTTCAAATAACATAGGTCAGTATTTTAGGCCGATTCATAGCAACTTAATAACAATTAAACGAGTCCCCATACATGCCAAAGACTTAAAAATACTTTAAAACCTTTATATATCGATCAATAGTTTGATAGTGTGATTTAACTTCCAGCGACCTCCAACTCGAGTTAACATTTGCGACACTATAGGAAAAAGGAAAGGAAGGGAATAAGCATTATAGCTTAGTAAGTAAGTATGTAAATATTAATAAACAATACATTATCATACATTAAACAAATTCACAATATGTTCCCGGAATATTACCATCACAACACACATCTTTCACTATTACAATTATAAACAGGTTCAAAATAAGCTGTCTAGCAGAGTACCAGTAGCTAAATTTTCCTTGAGCACCATTACAATTACAAACCGTTAATTTTCCTTGAGACTAGATTCATGTATATTCTTACCATAAAATTTTCAGAATTTTTGGTCTATCCAATTAGTACAGTTTATTCATTGAAGTTACCCCTGTTTCACTGCTCAACTGCCCTGACCACTCTTCACTTCAAATAAATTTTCTCTTTGTAAAGATTTCATATGATGTTATAGTTTATTTTATTTGAAACTAGACTCATTAAGGATTTCAAACATATAAATTATATCCCATAATTATTTTTTTACAATTTTAAATGATTTTTCAAATTCAGAACAGGGGATCACGTAGTCATTCTGAACCAGTCTCATAGAAACTTAAATATCTCAGAATATAAAATTTCTTTGCTTGTTCTGTTTCTGTTATTTGAAAATAGACTCATTAAGATTTAATTTGATATCTCATTTAATCTCTAATTCAATTTCTACTATTTTTGGTAAATTTTTAGATTCACATCACTGCAACTATCCAGAACAGTTTTATTGTCAATTTTGATCTTTCACACTTCAATTGTATTCATCACTTACCCATAACAATCTTTCCAAATTTCCAATCACATATCGAGCATATTGCTCATAAGTTACACACGTATATACTTACACTTATCATCACAAAGTCATACACAATTTCATTTAATCAATTTCCCAGTTGAACGCTTGAATAATAATGATATCTGTGATGGTATCGCACACAACCCACCTTTAAAATCGAAGCTCTCTTGTACACATAGTGGCCTTCACTTAGCACCACTCATGTGGCCTAGCTCGATTGTACACATAATTTTGGCTCTCTTGTACACATGGTGAACACTTAGTATCACCCATGTGACCTAGCCACTTTATCTCGTAGCTCTCTTGTTTACATGGTGTCCTTCACCTGGAACCACACATGCAACCTAGCTACATTTATCTCGTAGCTCTCTTGTTTACATGGTGTACACATAGTATCACCCATGTGACCTAGCTACCTCATAATGACTCGTAGCTCTCTTGTACACATGTTGTGCACTCAGCACCATACATGTGACCTAGCTACATACCATCTGTATCATCCAATCTTTTCGAAGGTTTAACCGGGATTTCTCTCTCTTTCTAATACTTGATTCCATACTTCCAATGGTCAATTATAATTCAAAAATCAGCTACAATACAAAAAATATGCTAAAATATAAAAACATAATAAAGATAATGTATTATTTACATACAAACTTACATACTTTCTCATTTCCATGTCGAATTAATATTGAACATTTAAATCATCATAATTATACTTACTTTCAACACCTCGACAATCATAGTAAATATATCAATTTTACATTGAAACATGCATAAATTAATGCTTATTATACATATGAACTTACCTCGATACTAAAACGGCCATTTTACCAACTTTCCCGATTTTCGATTTTTCTCCCATTCTAGGTTCAAATCTCATTTTTCGGGATCTAAAACATCATATTTTACTTATTTAATTAATGTAATATTCAAAACAGTCTTTAACTCAAACTTTGGAAAAATTACAATTTTGCCCCTAAACTTTTGCATATTTACACTTTTGCCCCTAGACTCGAGAATTAAACTTCATCCCTTATTCTTATGTTTTATGACATGCTGATCATTTTTCCCTTCTATGGAAACATCAAATTCTCACTCTAACACATAGTTATGAACAATAACAACTTTTATCGATTAAGCCGTTTTACTCTTTTTGCTTAAAACCGCTTAGCAAAAGTTGTTTAACATAATTTCAGCCTTCATATTCTATCATAAAACATCAAAATAAACACATTTCACCTATGGGTATTTTTCCAAATATGAACCCTAGCTTAAATTATTGCTAGAATAAGCTTAATCAAGTTACCGGGATTCCAAAAACATAAAGAACTTGAAAAATGGGGCTAGAACGGACTTACTATTGAGCTTGGAAAGCTTGAAAACCCTATCCATGGCTTCCCCCATGCTAATTTCGGCCTCCATGAAAAAGATGAGTCAATTTTGGCTTTATTTTCCCTTTTTATTTCTTTTAATTACCAATGACTAAAATGCCTTTAAGGCCTTTCTTTAAAATTTTGTCCTATTCATGCCCATTTTTGTCCAAACGAAATATAATGGTCTAATTACCATTTAAGTACCTCCTCTTTTAACTCCCATTTCAATCAAGTACTTATGAATTAGAACACATATTTTGCAACTTTTACAATTTAGTCCTAAAAGTCCAATTATGCACGTTATCAGTAAAATTATTTAACGATATTTTTACACAATATTTTAATCAATAAATAAACCTTAAAACTTAATTGCAATAATTTTTTTGACTTCGAATTTGTGGTTCTAAAACCATCGTTCCCATTTAGGCCCAAAATCGGGCTGTTACAGCAACTTCTGCAAATAAGCCCTAATAGGCAAATTAAACATGCAATCTATAAAATTTCTTATCAATACTCTAACACATGCAACTAATCACTTGGAAAATCATAAAAATTAATCGAAATAAACTTTTCTATCTCAGATTTGTGGTTTCGCAACCACTATTCCATTTAGGCCCAATTTCGAGATGTTACAGGAAAATCAATTAAAAGGTATGTTGTATTAAAATTGAATTACATGTGAATTAGTAAAGAAAGGTGTTGAAATGAAGTGAAATTAAATTACGAATGAAATAGAAAATTTGAAAGTTTACTGAATACCCTATTAACAGTGTCGGGCTAGTCGGATATAATTGGCATGCCATAGGATTGGAAGTGTTCAGGGATATTCCGACTGTGTGTCGATGAGACACTATATGTGTCGACTCATGTGGATTCGATTCATTCAAGAGGTACTCAGACTGATTCTTATTCTTCGTTCGGATTTGTTCCGATGAGGTACTTTGCGTACCGCTACTATTACTGTTACTGTTACCCTTACGGTGTATTTCAGCTTCGACTGATGAAACGCTGCATACTATCCCCGGTGTGTGGGTTGGATCCATGTATCCGTCCAGGTCCGAGTCATGTTAATAACGGTAATGAAAAGTATTAAAGACATTTTACTCTTGAATAGTTGGTATTACGAATAAGCGATCGATCTTGAATAAATGAATATTACTGATTAACCGATTATTACTGTTGACTAACTAGTACTGAACGATAAAGATCAATTGGTTGTTACCAAAGAATATTGACTGTTATTAAAATGAGATAGTAAAAAATATTGAATGAAAGGTGAATAATCAAGGATATCAAAGAATGAATGTTATTAATTTATTATTTATTGACTGTTATGTCTAAAAAGACTGCTTGACGGCATGACAGATGAAGATTACTGTATAGTAATAAAAGTATATTGAAGACCGATTAATAAGGTTTTAAAGCTAAATAATGAAGAGTAAATGGTTGAAGTATTAAGGTTCTAAAGTAATACTTAAAGTTTAAGAATACATGAATGTTGACTGCTAATGAAAGTAAATTTATATTAATTGTTGAATGATGAAATGAAAGGTACAAATGGACAATGAAGGTAGACCGATTCAAATGATAAGGTTTATATGTTATGAAATTAAGTTAAATGACTGAAGTATAGAGACTGTGAAGTTAAACTTTAAAGCTCAAATGTATATACGAATGACGAGTATTATTATTTAGTGATTTACAAATTTTTACTATGATTATTATGACTTAAGTAAATGTTAAATTTCTTACACTATTCAGTAATTCTGTTTATAGAAATACCACTGAGTTCATATTCAGCGTACGGTTTGTTTCCGTGCGTAGGTTAGGTTAAAGACAGATCGTCAAATCAACATCTTAAATCGATCCTGAACTCAAAAAGGTAAAGCATGTTAATTATCGGTAGTGGCATGTACCTAGGATGTCTTAAGTGTGTCATATTGAATCGTGATTGTAATAATGAAATAAGTAAATTGATAATTGATAATGATACATCATAAGTGTTTAAAAGTTAAGTATTGGATAATATATAAAATGCATTTGGATTGGTATTTGTATTGGTTGTGGATTGAAATTTACAAGATTGGTAAATTTTTTTAAAATACAAGGTTCATTTTGAGTTCACATAGTTTGTCACACGGGCATGTGCCTTGGTTGCCACGGTCGTGTCTTAAAGTCAGTTTAGTACATGGATAGGCCACATGGACGTGTTCTGTGACCGTGTTAAAAAGTCAGTATTGCACACGGGCTGAGGACACGGGCGTGTCCCAAGCCACACGGGCATGTTAATTTAGCCACACGGGCATGTGGTGCTGTTCATAAAGAAATTGTACAAAAAATTTTCTAAGCCTCCGATCGAACCCCGATTGGATTTAAATGTATATAGTAAACAATGTGGGCCCATTAAGGATTTAATAAGATTTATATCAAGTAACATTGCTCAAATATTTCTGTTTCACGTGTTAAAGGACTGTAAAGACTGGTAATGCTCTGTAATCCTATTTTGACGATGGGACGGGGTTAGGGGGTGTTACATTTAGTGGTATCAGAGCTAACTAGGTTTAGCCAATTCTAGGATTAAGTTGAGTACTGAAAGGAGTTTAGAGGTACATGTCATAATTAAGTCGAAATTGAGTCGGGATCAAATGCTGATGTAATTGTTTGTTACTATTTTATAGTTGGAAATGTTAAACGAACATATTGATGGTATTGATTATGAAATGTATACTGGAGACAAATATCTCGTGAACTAAATGGAAATTAAATTGGTAATGTTGAGTAGTAACTCAATGAATAATAGATTACTGAACATTGACTGATGAAATGATAAGAAAAGAAATGATACAAAATTATCTAGAATTATGACTGATGCTCTATGGTGAGTGGAAAGAACTGTATTTGTTATGAAATCTACCCCTCCTATTTCTCAATCGGTTCCCGAAGTGCTTCAAGGTATAGAGCTTGACTGAAAAGATATGTTATCTGTTGCTGGTCCTCTATAAATATAATGTGGAAGAATTAAAAATTTCAGCTGAATTTGATTTCGAAAGAATTGAAATTGCTTAAAGAAGGTTATCAGAGTTGTAAAGGAAATTTATTTGTTCACTGATTAAATGTTAGAAAAGTATGATATTACTGTTAAAAGATTCAGCTTGTTAGCGGTGAAAAAGATATTGATCTATGATGTGATTATAAAAGGGTTATTTGGAAATTTTCTGAAACAAGTTTGAAAGAAATGTACATATCAGTTAGAAATCTCTTGGTCAAAGATGTGAAAAATTCCTTAAGCTTAAACAGTGTTATATGATTGTAATTGTATACAAAGGGAATGTGTTCGATTTAATGATTATACCCGATGGTATATTTAAATAGAGACTGTAAGGTAAAAATGGTTTGAAGATAGTTTAAACGAAGACATAAAGCCGAAGAGTTTAGTAAAAGAAAAGACAGATTGAGATGAAAGTTAAACACTTCAAGTATAAGATTGAGATACCCAATGCTTCAGTCCAAGAGCTTGAATTACGTTTGAGAAATATATGGAAAATGTGGAATAAAAAGTGGAACATGTGTTAGACATGATTTACTTGATTGTTATCCTAGTGAGTGTTTGAAGAAAGTTGAGGAAGAAAATTATTCAGATTTCAAGACCGAATAACATAGTTAACAGAGATAGACCATCCTGTAATTTCGGAAACACGAGAGAAAGCCGAAGCATAAGAAATGATTTCATTGCAAAATCTAAAGGATAAATATCAGCCAGGGCATATGTGAATCTTATGTTTCTCTACCGGATGTCATTACAGGTACTTTTTTTTATTTGACAGTGATATGATTATTTTAAATTGATAATGGTTTGATCTATTTCTATGACTGCATGAATTCAGTATCTTCCAAAGATTTTCCTACTGGGTTCGCTGAATTTTGGATGAAATATCAAATTTTCGGATCAGTATTTATAGACTGATAAAATCTGCAAAAACTATTTAATAATGATACTAGGATACTATTTTCTGTCCGATCTGATGTTATTACTGTTTGATACGATATTGAGAATGGAATAGTTAATTCTACATGATGCTATGGTAAAATTATAAGCGGGAGTATATTATATTGCAAAAGCCAGATGATGAAATGATTTGTTCAAATCAGAGAAGACTGAATGATTTGTCTATTGTGAAATTGAACATGTCAATATAG
This sequence comes from Gossypium arboreum, assembly GCF_025698485.1. Lineage (NCBI taxonomy): Eukaryota > Viridiplantae > Streptophyta > Magnoliopsida > Malvales > Malvaceae > Gossypium > Gossypium arboreum. The sequence continues at coordinate 107,621,201 of NC_069070.1, read as the reverse complement.
AAATGTGACGGAAGGGGTTTATGATATTTACTCTGCTTATGTATTGGATATTAAAGTGTTCAAGTTAAAGTTTAAATTAGTGACAACAGTACGAGAGAATTCTAATGTGTTTCTGGAAAAGTTACTCGAATTACTGTTGATTGAAGAAGGATTTTGGATGATATGGTTACTACAGAATGATGTGGAAATTGGAATGATCTGATAAATTTATTTAGGAGGAAGAATTGTAATGAACCGAATTTTACCGATGCCGGAAAAGTGTATTTTCGAGTCTTTATTTCTGAAAAGTGGATTCGTAAATATTTATTTAAAAATATTTACGAAGTTAAGTGAATAGTCAATTAAAGCTTAATTAGGAGAATTTAGCTTAATTAAGAATAATTAAGTATAATGATTCAATTGAATAAAGAATAAAAGTTTAATTATAGAATAAAGAAAAGTGAAGGGACTAAATAGGCAAATAAGCCAAAAAGGTGACAAATGTATGGTTAAAATAAGTTAAATGTGTACAAATATAAATTGTACACATGTATTATATATGTGTATTTACTTAATATATAAGTAAAATAATAATAATTAAAGTATATTATATTAATATAATATTATAAAGTAATTAAAATAAATGAAATAAAGAAAAAGGAAAAAGAAGGTCACGAATGAAACAGGGAAAGAAAGAAAGAAAAAAAAAAGGAAAAATTAAGGCTTTGAGGTTTCAAGCTTAATTGGTAAGTCAATTTGATCCCTTTTCTTGCAATTTTGATGTTTATGAAATCCTAGAGAAGAGTACTACATGAATTATATCAAAAGTTAGGAAGTTAATAAATTTTTATGTGTTGATTAAGTTTAACAAATTAAAGAATTATGAGTTTTATTGATAGGAATTTAAGTTAGAAGTGGGAAAGAGATTAAATTATAAAGAGAAAGTTAAGTTTTGACATAGTAAGGACTAAGTTGAAAGAAATTCAGAATTTAAGTTTTATGTTGAATATGAAATGCTGGAATTTATTTTAAGCAAGTATAAAGATGAAAACTTAAGTTAATTTTGAATAAAAAGAATGGTTATGGTGGAAGGACTAAATTGGAATTTATGGAAAAGTTACATGGAAATCTTAAGAATGTGATATTAATGACTTTAAATGAATGTAAATTTTTCCATAGCTAACGTAGCGCCGGAAATGTCATCGAAGAAGGGGAAAGAGAAAGTGGACGAGGATATCGAGTAAACTCGAGAATTACGATTTGTATTTCTATAAACTAAACTTAATAGTTAATTGTTATGTTAATATTTGAATTGCTTGAGAATGGAAATGCTAAGGTAAGAATTATAATGTTTTATAATTTATTGAATTTGATTATTAATTGTTGTATCATGATTGATATGTGACAAGTAATTAAAGTATGAAATATCTGAATGTGTGATTATTGGAAAATGAATTAAAAGGTATGTTGTATTAAAAGTGAGTTACATGTGAATTGATAAAGAAAGGTATTGGAATGAAGTGAAATTAAATTACGAATGAAATTGAAATTTTGAAAGTTTACTGTATACCCTATTAACAGTGTCGGGCTAGTCGGATAAAATTGGCATGCCATAGGATTGGAAGTGTTCAGGGATATTCCGACTGTGTGTCGATGAGACACTATATGTGTCGACTCATCGTGGATCGCTCCAGATTCGTTCGAAGAGGTACTGCACTGCATTCTTTATTCTTGTTCCATTTGTTCGATGAGGTACTTTGTGTACCGCCATCTTTATTCTTTATTATCGTTATTGTTACCCTTACAGTGTATTCCGGCTTTGGCCGATGAAACACTGTATTCTATCCCCGATGTGTGGGTTGGATCCGTGTATCCGTCCAGGTCAGTCATGTTAATAGGGGTAATGAAAAATATTAAAGACTGTCTACTACTGAATAATTGACTGTTACAGAATAAACAACTGATACTGAATAAATGAATATTACTAATTAACTGATTATTACTATTGACTGACTGGTACTGAACGATAAAGATCGATTGGTTGTTAACAAAGAATATTGACTGTTATTAAAATGAGATAGTACAGAATATTGAATGAAAGGTGAATAATCAAGGATATCAAAGAATGAATGTTATTAATTTATTATTTTTTGACTGTTATGTCTAAAAAGACTGCTTGATTGCATGACAGATGAAGATTACTGTATAGTAATGAAAGTATATTGAAGACCGATTAATAAGGTTTTAAAGCTAAATAATGAAGAGTAAATGGTTGAAGTATTAAGATTCTAAAGTAATACTTAAAGTTTAAGAATACATGAATGTTGATTGCTAATGAAAGTAAATGTTATATTAATTGCTGAGTGATGAAATGAAAGGTACAAATGGACAATGAAGGTAGACTGATTCAAATGGTAAGGTTTATATGTTATGAAATTAAGTTAAATGACTGAGGTATAGAGACTGTGAAGTTTAAGTTTAAAGCTCGAATGTATAAATGAATGATGAGTATTATTATTTAGTGATTTACAAGTTTACTATGATTATTATATGACTTAAGTAAATGTTAAATTTCTTACACTATTCAGTAATTTTGTTTATAGAAATACCACTGAGTTCATACTCAGCATACGGTTTGTTTCCGTGCGCAGGTTAGGTTAAAGACAGATCGTCAAATCAACATCTTAAATCGATCCCGAACTCAAAAAGGTAAAGCATGTTAATTATCGGTAGTGGCATGTACCTAGGATGTCTTAAGTGTGTCATATTGAATCGTGATTGTAATAGTGAAAAAAGTAAATTGATAATTGATAATGATACGTGATAAATGTTTAAAAGTTAAGGATTGGATAATATATAAAATGCGTTTGGATTGGTATTTGTATTGGTTGTGGATTGAAATTTACAAGATTGGTAATTTTTTTTAAAATACAAAGTTCATTTTGAGTTTACATAGTTTGTCACACGGGCGTGTGCCTTGGTTGCCACGGTCGTGTCTTAAAGTTAGTTTAGTACACGGATAGGCCACATGGACGTGTTCTGTGACCGTGTTAAAAAGTCAGTGTTGCACACGGGCTGAGGACACGGACGTGTCCCAAGCCACACGGGCATGTTAATTTAGCCACACGGGCGTGTGGTACTGTTCATAAAGAAATTGTACAAAAAATTTTCTCAGCCTCCGATCGAGCCCTGATTGGATTTAAATGTATATAGTAAACATTGTGGGCTCATTAAGTATTTAATAAGATTCATATCAAGTAACATTACTCAAATATTTCCGTTTCAAGTGTTAAAGGACTGTAAAGACCGGTAATGCTCTGTAATCCTGTTCTTGCGACGGGATGGGGTTAGGGGGTGTTACATTTAGTGGTACCAGGGTTAACTGGGTTTAGCCGATTCTAGGATTAAGTTGAGTACAGAAAGGAGTTTAGAGGTACATGCCATAATTAAGTCGAAATTGAGTCGGGATCGGATGCTGATGTAATTGTTTGTTACTATTTTATAGTTGGAAATGTTAAACGAACATATTGATGGTATTGAATATGAAATGTATACTGGAGACAAACAGTCTCATGAATTAAATGGAAATTGAATTGGTAATGTTGAGTAGTAACTCAATGAATAATAGATTACTGAACATTGACCGATGAAATGATGAGAAAAGAAATGATACAAAATTATCTAGAATTATGACTGATGCTCTATGGTGAGTGGAAAGAACTGTATTTGTTACGAAATATACCCCTCCTATTTCTCAATCGGTTCCCGAAGTGCTTCAGGGTATAGAGCTTGACTGAAAGGTTAAGTTATCTGTTGCTGGTCCTCTATAAATATAATGTGGAAGAATTAAAAATTTCAGCTAAATTTGATTTGGAAATAATTGAAATTGCTTAAAAAAGGTTATCAGGGTTGTAAAGGAAATTTTTTTGTTCACTGATTAAATGTTAGAAAAGTATGATATTGCTGTTAAAAGATTCAGCCTGTTAGCGGTGAAAAAGATATTGATCTATGATGTGATTATAAAAGGGTTATTTGGAAATTTTCTGAAACAAGTTTGAAAGAAATGTATATATCAATTAGAAATCTTTTGGTCAGAGATGTGAAGAATTCCTTAAGCTTAAACAGTGTTATATGATTGTAATTGTATACGAAGGGAACGTGTTCAATCTAATGATTATACCCGATGGTATATTTAAATAGAGACTGTAAGGTACAAATGGTTTGAAGACAGTTTAAACAAAGACATAAAGCCGAAGAGTTTAGTAAAAAAAAAAGACAGATTGAGATGAAAGTTAAAAACTTCAAGTATAAGATTGATATACCCAATGCTTCAGTCCGAGATCTTGAATTACGTTTGAGAAAGATATGGAAAATGTGGAATGAAAAGTGGAACATGTGTTAGACATGATTTACTTGATTGTTATCCTAGTGAGTGTTTGAAGAAAGTTGAGAAAGAAAATTATTCAGATTTCAAGACCGAATAACATAGTTAACAGAGATAGATCATCCTGTAATTTCGGAAACACGAGAGAAAGCCGAAGCATAAGAAATGATTTCATTGCAAAATCTAAAGGATAAATATCAGCCAGGGCATATGTGAATCTTATGTTTCTCTACCGGATGTCATTACAGGTACTTTTTTTTATTTGACAGTGATATGATTATTTTAAATTGATAATGGTTTGATCTATTTCTATGACTACATGAATTCAGTATCTTCCAAAGATTTGCCTACTGGGTTCGCTGAATTTTGGATGAAATATCAAATTTTCGGATCAGTATTTATAGACTGATAAAATCTGCAATAACTATTTAATAATGATACTAGGATACTATTTTCTGTCCGATCTGATGTTATTACTGTTTAATACGATATTGAGAATGGAATAGTTAATTCTACATGATGCTATGGTAAAATTATAAGCGGAAGTATATTATGTTGCAAAAGCCAGATGATGAAATGATTTGTTCAAATCAGAGAAGACTGAATGATTTGTCTATTGTGATATTGAACATGTCAATATAGAAACGTGCCGTAAGGGGTTTATGATATTTACTCTGCTTATGTATTGGATATTGAAGTGTTCAAGTTAAAGTTTAAATTAGTGACAAGAGTGCGAGAGAATTCTGATGTGTTTCTGGAAAAGTTACTCGAATTACTGTTGATTGAAGAAGTATTCTAGATGATATAGTTACTACAGAATGATATGGAAATTGGAATGATCTAATAAATGTCAATAAGATTCTGATTAATTGAAAGTTCCGTTAACTTAAGTATTAGTTCTGGTTCAGTGTGAAATTCGGTAAAGAAAATTTGTGATTTATAGGGACAACAGTGTTTTGATACAAGAAGATAAACTAATGGTTTATATTACTGAAATTTAAAGTCACATGGAAAGAATTATCAGATATACTATTCAGAAGTGGTAGCTATTATTCTTGTATTAAAAGATTAAAATATGATAATTTGTTATCATCCTGAAAAGATAAATGAAGTTATGTATACTCTGTAAGACCCCAAACCCGGCCCAGACGTTACGACCGAATCCTACGTGTCACATTGAAGCTTTACTAGAAAAGTCATGTTTTATCTAAAGTCTTTCTTAGTGTTTAAAGACTATCCTTGTTATAGATTAAAGTGAATGGAGGCTGTGCACCAGGTAGGATGCCAGAAAAGAGGAGGTGAGTCAATTAGACTGCTTAAGTACCTAGCTCTCCACGGATCCAATCCTAGACATGCACACAACCATTGCCACACTTTAACTGAGTGATTGTTCAGGGAAAACCAATTCGTTTAAAACCATTTGAAAAGGTTATTAATTTTGAAAACGTTTTCGTTGCGGAAGCTTTCCTTTGTTATCGTGATATTTTGAAATCAAGTAACCTTTTTAAAACGCTCCCTAGAGCTATTCAATTTCAAACAATTAAAACAATATCATATCTAAGCTAACAAAACATACTAAAAACAATTAAAAATAATTAAAGCGGCCTTATTACAAATTAAAAACCCAAAAACATAAAGGAAATAATCTAAAATAAAAGTGAAGGTATAAACACTTATTTTAAACAGTCCACATGGCCACTCTGAATCCCTCCAGCTCCAAGTCCATCAATCTAAGGCTCACCTGCAAAGATGGGAAAAAGGGGGTGAGTTTGGAAAACTCAGTGTCTAAAGTATCCCAACCAGAGCCCAAATCAGTCCAAGCTTTACTAGGTCTAAGCCCTATTTAGAAATAAGAGTTATCTAGGCCTTAGCCCATATCAATATTAATCTGGGCCATAGCCCCTTACAATATCAGAGTATACTGGGCCTAGCCCATATCAGTATCAATCTGGGTCGTAGCCCTATTACAAGTCAAGATATATTGGGCCTTGCCCATATTAACATAGTTGGGCCCATTTCAAAATAGTCTCATATGATTAACACATGATAACACCATCTAACCCTGCACTTGCCTCCGTCCATCCCTACACTTCCTGTGGGGAATAAATCACCCACGCCATCCCTACACTTACAGTGTTAGCACCGGTTGCGGCACTAACTATAATCCGCAACAAAGCTGCTTATATCAAAATATGTGGCACAGCCACTAGAACGGGTTCTTCCTCCATAACAAAACCCAACCCCATGCAGTATGACATGTATGCAGAATATATATAATTAACAAGGCATGCATTAGAAAGACAGTCAGATTATAGTGTAAGAACAGTTATTTACCCTCGAGGGGCATAATCGTAAACTTACCCCTTCAGGGGTATTACTGTAATTCTACCTTACCGAGGTATTTCAGTAATTTTATCAGTCTTTTTAGGGTTTTATGCTCATTATAGTTACTAACGTATTAACAGAAACACTTACCGAGCGTTTTTACCGAATTGGGCCTGTTGGCCCATTAACCCAATTTTGGCCCATTAAGCCCAAATATACCGAAGTGCACGAAATTGCGTACTCTGCAATCTTACCATTGATGTTACAAAAATTATCAATACAAACAATCCCATGAGCGTTCGCACGCTCGCAAGTTCTCGAAATATCGTCTTTTTAGCATTTTGGCTTTTCGGCTTTTGTCGATCTAGTCTACTAGTAGGTGTCGTTTACACACCTATTTTTTAACGAATTGACGAGATCCACACATGAGCAGCCTACAATCGGTTACTATAACATTAGATTAAAACTCGATAACAACTTAACACATAAAACCCTTACCATATTCGGCCATAGTCCATATCTTTAACCCTTACCTTTATCGATCTCCAACTACCAGATCTGGATGCTCCAACAGTGTCAACCCTCTATGCTCCTTGATTGCTTGTCCTTAAATCCACACTAAATACATATGAAACCAAAAGAAGAGGCTATTAAAGCCTTTAGTCTAAAACGACAGTCTCCCTAAGTGATTAAGGACTTGTCGGCTTTTCATAATTAACCCGAAATAACGAATAGATAGAAAGATCTGAGCACTTATCGAGGATCTACTTGCCAGAAATGTTCTGAAGTACCTTCCTATTCTAGATTTGCTGTAGATCAAATCCCCAAAATACAAGGAGAGAATAGATCTTGTGATTCAGCTTTTAGAACTTATTCTTAGGTATGCTTATTTCGGGTTAAGAAGAAAATAGAAAAATAACGAAGAAAAAGAATAGAGGATTCAGCTAAAGAGTAAAGTCAGCTATCACATAGTGTGGTTCAGCTTTTCTAAGGGTAATCAGTTAGCAATGGTTTGAGAGAGATCGGTGGAAAAAAAGAAAAGGGAAAGAATTTTAAGAATAGCAATAGAAGATTTAGGCTTCGGCGAAGAAAAGAAAGATGGATCAAAAGGAATGAAAGTTGATAAATGTGACAGCCCAAAATTGACCCTAGTCGGAAGGTGGTCTCGGGACCACAAAACCGAGGCATAAAAATAATTAAAAATTTATTTTGATGCCTATAATATGTGTGTGCTCATGTATGACATTTTATGATGATTGATTTAGTGTTATAAGGGTGAATTCCACAAGAAAGGACTTAGTAATGAACTTTGAAAGTATGATAGGGAAATGTGTGATGACTAATTAAAGCATGCATGCAAAATAATGGACTTGCATGTCAAATTCCCCTTTATAGGTGGTGGCCGCCATGACAAGGAGGATGGGCTAAACATGTCATGAAACATGTTTTGTTGGTGCATTAGGGTGAAATAATAAACAAAGGTGTATGGGTGATAAAAAATGAAAAAAAATGTGTGTGAGTGTGGTAATCCCCCATTGCCGTGAGTTGTAGAGAAGGAAAGAAAAAATTTTGTTCATCCTTTCTTTGAGCCAAAACTAAGGAAGAAGGAGGATTTTTGCTTCATGCTTGGTTTGGAAGAGATCTAGAAGGAGATTTGGCCAAGTTTGCATCAAGATTAAGGTATGTATGAGGTTGTGTTAGGAGTTTCATGCATGTTTTGGTTGCTAACTTGATGTGCATGTTAGCCATGGCTCAAATCTTTGTTAAGCCATGGAAATGGTATTTGGCCAAAGTTGTTATGGTGATAAAGCCATTGCATGCTAAGTGTGAAGCTTGATGATGATGCATGCAATGATGGATTGTCTACTCTTGAGCAAGATTTTGAGCCTTCTTTTGATTTATCATGATTGAAGTTGAAAAGGAGCATGATTGTCATATTCGCCATAAGCAAGCACAATGAGGTTTTAATAAATTGAATTTGTTTGAATTAGCTCAAGAGCTAAGAGGGCCACAATTGGACAAGGGAAGGAAAAGGTGATCGAATAGCCAAAAAAGCCGTTCGACAACATCCGAGGTAAGTCCTCAAGAAGTGATCTTACTTGAATTATGTAAGATGAAACATGGATGTGTATGATTATTGATCATGTGTGTATGAGTATTTGAATTCCACCGGGCTAAGTCCCGGGCGAATATGCTAATGATTATAATTGTGTTTGAGCCTTAGTAACGAAAATGAAATATGTATGTCCAATGATTATTGATGTATGTGTGCATGAGAAATTGAATGATATCCGGGCTAAGCCCCAAGACAATTATGCTGAAATTTATATCCGGTTAAGACCAAGGCAATTGTGCTAGTAGCTATATCCGGCTAAGACCAAGGCATTCGTGCAAGTTGTTAAATCCGGCTAAGACCAAGGCATTTGTGCAAATCGTGATATCCGGGTAAAGTCCGTTGGCCTTGGTGCGGGTTACCATAACCGGGCTATGTCCCAAGGCGATTGAACGAGTACCGACATCCGGATAAACTCCGAAGGTATGTGATTTGAAAATTATGAGCTTGCTGGAAAATTTCAGCTAATGCACTTGTGAAATTTCCCAATGATAAGGTAAGTGCGGTGTGTGCTTTGCGCGCTAGGAGTAAGAGCGATGAATATCCGCTCCTATGATGGAGCGAGTTATCGGCCTTAATGAAGCCGTTATTTGTGTATGAACATAAGAGTTGGGATGGTAAAGTAAGTATGATTATGTGAATGCGCATTAATGAAATGATGCATTTAACTATGTGAATGTATTGCTGTAATTAGAGTTGATTATATTCCTTGAGACTTACTAAGCATAAAATGCTTACTCCGCCGCTTTGGCTCTCGCTTTTCTAGATTTCGCCGATAGCAATCGGATTCGGGATCGTTGAAGTCAAGTCATCCACACTATCAAGCCCCCATTTTGGTATAAATTCTTGGTTGAACTTGAAATGGCATGTATAGGACTACCCCTTGTTTGTTAAATATGTGGTGATGTAAGTATGTACGGCCATGCGAAAATGGCTCGAAAAGGGAACATGAACTTAGAATAATTGTGGTTTGTATGTATATATTTGGTGTCATGATGTGGCTATGGCTTGGAAATGGGAATGTTGGTCATATGATCAGCCATTGGCATGGTTAAAATGATCATATATGAACCTATGTATGGCAAAGACTAGTTGGTTCATGGAGACTACCAAATAGGTAAGACCTACCTTAAAACAGATGCTGCCAGCTGCAGTGACGTGAATGTGAAAAATCACCAAAATTCGTAGAAATGGAATTAAATAGTGAATAAGCTATGTAAATGAACCTTGATGAGTCTATTTTCATATGGAAGAAACGAAATGGTCATAGGAGTTACATGTTAAGAGATATTAATGCTATTGTGAGACAGGGCCAGAACGGTTTCTGGGTTCCCTGTCGCAACTTTAAAAATTTACTATAAATTATACAGAAAGAATTAGGCGACATACCTTATATGTACAGATTCCATTTTGAGTCTAGTTTCATTAGAAACAAACGACACCAGCATTAAAGCCCTGTACAGAGAGATATTCAAGTTATACCGCGCGAAGGTCAGAGCAGTCGATCCCTGTAACATGGGTGACTTTAACTAATAAACTGTACCAATTGGCCCATCCAAAATTCTAGAAATAAATCCATGGATGGATATATGAGTCAAAATTCAGGGAAAATTTACGAAACCAGTTTTCGAGTTTTGAAACTCGAGATATGATTTTTAAGGCGACGGTGATGCAGTCTTCCAGCCTGACTGGAAATGTCAAATTGGTGGGCAAACCATGTGAACTTGGCTTGTTAACCCTCGTGTCCGACAATCGGCAATGGTCTCGTGTTCGGGTGTTACAATTTTATGGTATCGAGCCACGGTTTAGTCGATTCTAGGACTACCGTGAGGTGTTTGGGGTCTAGCTATACATGCCATTAAATGATGAATCGATAGTGTGGTGATTTCGACAATTTGACTTTGAGTTTGTTTATAGCAATGGGTCCCGATCCCAACCGAGCAATAGCTGATGATGTGGAGAGTGTGGCGCTGCTCCGCACAAGGGACAGCGCCGCGGACTCTCAACCTATGGCCAGCAATCCGAATGATGAGGCTAGGCAAGCCTTTTATAGTGTGATGAACGAATGGTTTAATCAATACATTCGAACTAACACGGCTGTCCCACAACCTCCATTCCCGACAAATGCAACCCCAAGACCTACAATACCTCCGAATCGACCAAATAAGGTCAAGTAAGCCCCAATCGATAGGATTCGAAAACATGGGGCCACTGAATTTAAAGCTACGGATGATGATGATGCCGAACGAGCTGAATTTCGGTTGGACAACACTATCCGGTGCTCGATGAGCTATCTTGTACACCGATGAATGCTTAAAGTGTACCATCTCCTTGCTACGTGATTCCACCTACTATTGGTGGAGTACTCGACTTCGTGGTACCTAGAGAGCAAGTGACTTGGGAATTTCTTGATCTTAAGCAAGGTTCTATGTCGGTTACCGACTATGAACGAAAATTTGTGAGGCTTAGCCGATACACGCGAGAATGCATTTCGTCCGAAGCTATTATGTGTAAATGCTTCGAGGATGGGCTGAATGATGATATAAGGATGTTCGTTGGCATTCTCGAAATCGAGAGATCGTAGTACTTGTTGAGCGAGCTTGTAAAGTCGAAGAGCTTAGAAAGGAGAAACAAAAGTCGATGTGGGAACCGGAGAATTCGAAGAGGTCCTCGGAAAGTCTCTTCAACAGGCACCGAAGAGATTTCGAGATGATGTGAACCGGTCTAGAGGCGCTTTGGGCTTTTTTAGACGAGGACGCGATCGACCCCCTGTGACCACACGAGTCACTTCGATCGCCAATGGTGGAAATGATCGCCGAGAGAGGGCGGAGTGTCAACATTGTGGCAAATGGCATTCGGGGAGCTGTTGGTTTCGTGATCACTCCTGCTATAAGTGTGGATCGGCCGACCACTTTAGGAAGGATTGCAGGAAGCTTGAATGTAATGTGAGTCGAGTGGAAACTCGGGTGCTACCATCGCCGAGGTAGGCCACCTAGAAATATGGGCAATGTCGATGGCGGTCGAGAGGATCTAGAGATGCTACCATCGATCCGAGGCTCGTGCTCCTGCGAGGACTTATGCCATACGCAAGACGCCGAGGATCTGCCTCTCCAGATGTCATTACGGTGCTTTCACCCTTTTCAATACTAAAGTGATTGCATTGATTGACCCCGGTTCTACTCAATCTTATATATGTGAAACCTTAGCATCCAAAGAAGACTTTGCCTATTGAGTCTCATCGAGTTTGTAATCCGGTGTCAAACCCTTGGGTCATTACGTGCTTGTCAACAAAGTGTGCAAGAAAAGTCTCCTAGTGTTCCGAGGTTCTTGTTTCCTACGGACTTGATGCTTTTGCCGCTCGATGAATTCAATGTTATTCTTGGTTTGGATGGGTTGACCATGCACGATGCGGTCGTAAATTGCAAAAGCAAGACTATTGATTTGAGGTGCGCGAATAACGAGATAATTCGGGTTAAGTCTACGGACTTAAAGGGTTGCCACCGTAATATCGCAATGTTGGCCCGAAAGTATGTAAGAAAAGAGTGCGGCGTACACAGCGTCGTGCTCGATGACAAGGAATCGAAAAAGAAACCCGAATCTGTGCCCGTGGTTTGTGAATACCGGATGTTTTCCACGAAGAATTGTCGGGTTTACCACCGTCGGGAAATAGAATTTGGCATCGAATTGGTACCGGTACCACTCCAATTTCGATAGCTCCGTATCGTATGGCACCAACGAATTAAAGGAGTTGGAAGCTCGGTTGCAAGAATTGGTGGATAGAGGTTTTGCTCGCCCGAGTTTTTCGCCTTAGGGTGCGCCAGTGTTGTTCGTGAAAAAGAAGGATGGAACCATGCGGCTGTGCATCGACTATCGTCAGCTTAATAAAGCGACGATAAAGAACAAATATCCGCTTGCCACGTATTGACGACTTGTTCGACCAACTGAAGGGAGCCTCGGTGTTCTCGAAAATAGATTTGAGATCGGGCTACTATCAATTGCGAATCCGAGATTCGGACGTGCCCAAGACCGCCTTCAGAACGAGATATGGTCACTATGAGTTCCTAGTGATGCCGCTTTGGGCTCACTAATGCCCTACGGTATTTATGGATTTAATGAATCGGATCTTTAGACCATATTTGGATCGATTCGTAGTCGTGTTCATTGATGACATCTTGGTCTATTCAAGAAATGAGACCGAACATCTTGAACACCGCGGTTAGTGCCGCAAATTTTACGGACAAGCAATTATATGCTAAGTTCAAGAAGTGTGAGTTACGGTTAAGAGAGGTTAGCTTATTGGGTCATGTGGTATCTCGCATCGGGTATTCGAGTCGACCCGAATAAAATTTCAGCCATACTTAATTGGAAGCCTCAGAAATATTAACGAGGTTCGAGCTTTTTGGGGCTTCTTAGGTTATTACCGACGATTTGTAAAAGGCCTCTCAACGATAGCCACGCCGATGACGGCTTACTCCAAAAGGACGTTAAGTTCGAATGGACGGAGAAATGCCAAAAGGTTTCGATCAACTGAAAACTTATTTGATCGAAGCCCCAATTCTAGTGCAACCCGAGTCCCAAAGGAGTTTGTCATCTATAGCGACGCCTCTCTACTTGGGTTAGGTTGCGTATTAATGCAAGAAGGTCGAGTTGTGGCCTATGCGTCGAGGCAATTAAAGCCACATGAGAAAAATTATCCGACTCATGATCTCGAGTGGCCGCCATCGTATTCGCCTTTAAAGATTTGGCGACATTACTTATTTGGTGAAAGGTGCCATGTATACTCGGATCACAAAAGTCTCAAATATTTGATGACCCAAAGAGACTTAAATCTGCGACAAAGACGTTGGCTCGAGCTGTTAAAGGATTATGAGTGATCATTGACTATCACCCGGAAAGGCGAATATGGTTGCGGATGCCTTGAGTCGTAAATCGTTATTCACTTTACGAGCGATGAATGTGCACTTGTCTGTCCGATCCGACAGTGTGTTAGTGGCTGAATTGAAAGCCAAACCATTATTGACACACCAAATTCGAGAAGCTCAGAAAGTCGACGACGAGTTGGTTGCAAAATGGGCTGCGTGTGTTCCGAACAAGGACTCGGAGTTTCAAATCGACGATGACGATTGTTTGAGGTTCAAAAGTCGTCGGTGTGTCCCAAAGAATTCGGAACTCATTTCGATAATTCTGAATGAAGCCCATTGTAGCCGAATGGCAATCCACCCGGGGAGTACGAAGATGTACAACGATTTGAAACGTCGGTTTTGGTGGCATGGTATGAAACGAGACATCTCCGATTTTGTTTCGAGATGTTTAATATGTCAACAAGTGAAAGCGGAACATCAAGTGCCTTCAGGATTACTTCAGCCGATCACGATACCCGAGTGGAAATGGGATTGAGTCACAATGGACTTTGTGTCCGGACTGCCATTGTCAGCAAGTAAGAAGGATGCGATTTGGGTTGTTGTTGATAGATTGACTAAGTCGGCTCACTTTATCCCTGTGCGTACGGATTTTTCATTAGATAAACTAGCTGAATTGTACGTTTCTCAGATTGTGAGATTACACGGGGTATCGATTTCTGTTGTGTCGGATAGAGATCCGAGGTTCACCTCGCGATTTTGGAAGAAATTGCAAGAAGCTTTGGGTACCAAGTTGCATTTCAAAGACCGCCTTTCACCCCCAAACCGATGGTCAATCCGAGCGGATAATTCGGATACTTGAGGATATGTTGAGATGTTGCATCCTCGAGTTCGATGGTTCATGGAATGGTACCTACCTTTGATTGAATTCGCTACAACAATAGTTTTCAATCAAGTATTAAGATGGCACCTTACGAGGCTTTGTACGGCGTAAATGCCGTACACCATTGTTTTGGACCGAGCTCGGTGAAAACAAAATTTTCGAGTGGATTTGATTAAAGATGCTGAGCAGAAAGTAAAAGTAATCCGTGAAAGTCCGAAAATAGCCTCCGATCGTCAGAAGTCGTACGCGGATTTGAAACGAAAGGACATTGAGTATCAGGTGGGAGATAAATTGTTTCTTAAGGTTTCGCCTTGGAAAAAGATACTCAGATTCGGCCGTAAGGGCAAGTTGAGCCCGAGGTTCATTGGACCATATGAGATATCCGAGCGAGTCGGTCCAAAGGCATATCGTCTAATTTTGCCCCCGAACTCGAAAGGTTCACGATGTCTTTCACGTTTCGATGCTTCGACGCTATAGATCCGATCCATCGCACGTGATTAGTCCATCAGAAATTGAAATTCAAGCTAATATGAGTTATGAGGAAGAACCGATTCGTATCCTATCACGAGAAGTGAAAGAGTTGTGAAACAAGCGGTTCCGCTAGTAAAAGTGTTATGGCTCAAGCACGGGATAGAAGAAGCTACTTGGGAGACCGAGAACTCTATGAAAGAGCGATATCCAAACCTATTTACGGTAAGATTTTCGGGACGAAAATTTCTTAAGTGGGGAGAGTTGTGACAGCCCAAAATTGACCCTAGTCGGAAGGTGGTCTCGGGACCACAAAACCGAGGCATAAAAATAATTAAAATTTATTTTGATGCCTATAATATGTGTGTGCTCATGTATGACATTTTATGATGATTGATTTAGTGTTATAAGGGTGAATTCCACAAGAAAGGACTTAGTAATGAACTTTGAAAGTATGATAGGAAATGTGTGATGACTAATTAAAGCATGCATGCAAAATAATGGACTTGCATGTCAAATTCCCCTTTATAGGTGGTGGCGGCCATGACAAGGAGGATGGGCTAAACATGTCATGAAACATGTTTTGTTGGTGCATTAGGGTGAAATAATAAACAAAGGTGTATGGGTGATAAAAAATGAAAAAAAATGTGTGTGAGTGTGGTAATCCCCCATTGCCGTGAGTTGTAGAGAAGGAAAGAAAAAATTTTGTTCATCCTTTCTTTGAGCCAAAACTAAGGAAGAAGGAGGATTTTTGCTTCATGCTTGGTTTGGAAGAGATCTAGAAGGAGATTTGGCCAAGTTTGCATCAAGATTAAGGTATGTATGAGGTTGTGTTAGGAGTTTCATGCATGTTTTGGTTGCTAACTTGATGTGCATGTTAGCCATGGCTCAAATCTTTGTTAAGCCATGGAAATGGTATTTGGCCAAAGTTGTTATGGTGATAAAGCCATTGCATGCTAAGTGTGAAGCTTGATGATGATGCATGCAATGATGGATTGTCTACTCTTGAGCAAGATTTTGAGCCTTCTTTTGATTTATCATGATTGAAGTTGAAAAGGAGCATGATTGTCATATTCGCCATAAGCAAGCACAATGAGGTTTTAATAAATTGAATTTGTTTGAATTAGCTCAAGAGCTAAGAGGGCCACAATTGGACAAGGGAAGGAAAAGGTGATCGAATAGCCGAAAAAGCCGCTTCGACAACATCCGAGGTAAGTCCTCAAGAAGTGATCTTACTTGAATTATGTAAGATGAAACATGGATGTGTATGATTATTGATCATGTGTGTATGAGTATTTGAATTCCACCGGGCTAAGTCCCGGCGAATATGCTAATGATTATAATTGTGTTTGAGCCTTAATAACTGAAAATGAAATATGTATGTCCAATGATTATTGATGTATGTGTGCATGAGAAATTGAATGATATCCGGGCTAAGCCGAAGACAATTATGCTGAAATTTATATCCGGTTAAGACCAAGGCAATTGTGCTAGTAGCTATATCCGGCTAAGACCAAGGCATTCGTGCAAGTTGTTAAATCCGGCTAAGACCAAGGCATTTGTGCAAATCGTGATATCCGGTAAAGTCCGTTGGCCTTGGTGCGGGTTACCATAACCGGGCTATGTCCCAAGGCGATTGAACGAAAACCGACATCCGGATAAACTCAAGGTATGTGATTTGAAAATTATGAGCTTGCTGGAAAATTTCAGCTAATGCACTTGTGAAATTTCCCAATGATAAGATAAGTGCGGTGTGTGCTTTATGCGCTAGGAGTAAGAGCGATGAATATCCGCTCCTATGATGGAGCGAGTTATCGGCCTTAATGAAGCCGTTATTTGTGTATGAACATAAGAGTTGGGATGGTAAAGTAAGTATGATTATGTGAATGCGCATTAATGAAATGATGCATTTAACTATGTGAATGTATTGCTGTAATTAGAGTTGATTATATTCCTTGAGACTTACTAAGCATAAAATGCTTACTCATTGCTTTGGCTCTCGTTTTCTAGATTTCGCCGATAGCAATCGGATTCGGGATCGTTGAAGTCGAAGTCATCCACACTATCAAGCCCCCATTTTGGTATAAATTCTTGGTTGAACTTGAAATGGCATGTATAGGACTACCCTTGTTTGTTAAATATGTGGTGATGTAAGTATGTACGGCCATGCGAAAATGGCTCGAAAAGGAACATGAACTTAGAATAATTGTGGTTTGTATGTATATATTTGGTGTCATGATGTGGCTATGGCTTGAAATGGGAATGTTGGTCATATGATCAGCCATTGGCATGGTTAAAATGATCATATATGAACCTATGTATGGCAAAGACTAGTTGGTTCATGGAGACTACCAAATAGGTAAGACCTACCTTAAAACAGATGCTGCCAGCTGCAGTGACGTGAATGTGAAAAATCACCAAAATTCGTAGAAATGGAATTAAATAGTGAATAAGCTATGTAAATGAACCTTGATGAGTCTATTTTCATATGGAAGAAACGAAATGGTCATAGGAGTTACATGTTAAGAGATATTAATGCTATTGTGAGACAGGGCCAGAACGGTTTCTGGGTTCCCTGTCGCAACTTTAAAAATTTACTATAAATTATACAGAAAGAATTAGGCGACATACCTTATATGTACAGATTCCATTTTGAGTCTAGTTTCATTAGAAACAAACGACACCAGCATTAAAGCCCTGTACAGAGAGATATTCAAGTTATACCGCGCGAAGGTCAGAGCAGTCGATCCCTGTAACATGGGTGACTTTAACTAATAAACTGTACCAATTGGCCCATCCAAAAATTCTAGAAATAAATCCATGGATGGATATATGAGTCAAAATTCAGGGAAAATTTACGAAACCAGTTTTCGAGTTTTGAAACTCGAGATATGATTTTTAAGGCGACGGTGATGCAGTCTTCCAGCCTGACTGGAAATGTCAAATTGGTGGGCAAACCATGTGAACTTGGCTTGTTAACCCCTCGTGTCCGACACCGGCAATGGTCTCAGGTTCGGGGTGTTACAATAAAATAAAATAAAGAAAATATGATAAGAGAATTTGAGCTGAAAAAAAAATAAACAAACAATTCATCCTAGCCAAAATTTGAGAGCTTTTTCGGCATTTAATTTCCTAAAGCCGAATGAGTTCTATTTCGGCACCACCGTCCTTCGAATTTCATTCACTGTTTAGTAGCCTTATCCACCCCTTGCACTGCTTCAGCACGCTGCCAAGAGTCCTGATCAGACCCCAACTCTTCCCGATGCGTGCAGCAAAAACCCAAGCCTTTCGTGCTCGAGGTGAGGCTCGAACCCCAGACCTCTATCCGCCTTTGCGCCTTCGCCCGTGCTGCTGGCCACTACACCACACTTCTTTCTTTATTAATATAGGGTCACGATTAATTATAAACCTTACCTGCTGAGGCTCCGATTACTTGCGAAATAAAAAGGAAATTTTTCCTGCTGTATATCTCAAACCTGCAACCTTCTAAACACACACATACGCTGTTTGCCACTGCACCGAAGTTCCTTTCATGTCATAATCCTCTCTCAATTAATTCATAACCCTTACCTGCTTCAGTTCTGGCCCACTTTAAAAATAAAACAGAATTCACCCGCGCCAGGACTCGAACCCGCGCCCTCTCCGCGCGCCTAGTACGCTGCTGCCACTACGCCACGGCGCTCCTTATGTTTAATTATGCTCGCAACTCCTCTTAACCCATATTCCAATGAGTATAATAAAGTTTTAGTATAGTTTAACGTTGTTAATGATAAATGTATCATAGACTAAGTTGTCGTCGAAGTTATAGAGTAATCAAATTTAGTTACGAATTCAAGTCTATGAACAGTATGTAAGATGTTACATTACTGGTAGATGTATAGTATTATAGTGATTTAATGTAATTAAGATGTATGATTATAAGATAATTTCTAATGATATCGTGAAGGTAATGTATAAATTGTATCTGGCAGTCGATTAAGGATTAAGTAAGATGTCAGTAAGTTGCATACTAAGAATGTGAAGTTTAATAGTGTTTGATTAGATTGTACGTTGGATTATGGATTAGTCGATTAAATTGAATTGTACAGTATAATGTTCATATTGATTCATGTTAATAGTGAGCATGTGATAAATGTTCAGAATGATATGATTACAATCGATGTATGTTAGATAAGGATTGTTCAGTTGATTCCTAGATATCTGTGATTAAATTATAGTAATGATTAAGAATGGTGATTATGCAGATGTAAATAATCTTATATTAGTAATGTTAAAGATTACATGCATTAATTGTAATCAAAGATAAAGAATTTCAATACCTTGGAAGTATTTGAATCATTAGGTAATGTGAAATTGATGAATTGTAATGTAAATGTAGTGATTCGATGAGATGTTAATATAGTAGTATTCAAGAATTATGCGAATGTTAATGTATAGTTATAAATCTAAGTATTGACTAAGTAAATTTAGACAAAGATCTATGTAGAAATTAGATGATTGACATTAGTTGAGGTTAGATTTGATTTAAATGAAATTGTATACGATAAAGTTATTGATGTATTAAAGATTATAAGTTATGAGATAGATTATGATAATATGAACAATTTAAGTGAGATAGTTAATAAATGTTTACGATTTATTAAGTAATGATAGTAAAGAATATGTCAATTAAGTTAAGATGATAAATTGTATATTTAGACTGTAAAAGGTTAATGGTAATTTGATAATTAAGTAATGTTAATATAGAAATTTGATAAATTGATCATTAAGATGAAGATGATTAAGATTATCATTATAAACATTTAAAATTGGACTATTATGAATGATATGTAAATTATAGTAAATTAATGTAGAAGTATTAAAAGATTAAAGATTAGTATATTGTTAAGTGTAGTAATAACAATAGAAAATAGTTGAATATTAGTTAAATGTGAATAGAGATTAAAGTTATGTTGTAATGAATTATGAGATGTTAGAATGATTAGAATAGTTAAATTCTATGTTGAGTAATTACTAATGTTAAGTTATATGATTAAAATTAGAAGAGTTATATAGAATTAAATTGAAGATTTCAATAGAATGATTGAATTAAGATATTGATATGAAATATGTATGAAGTATATGTTACAATCTGTATATGAATATTATGAATTGTATTAAATTTGATCGTATAGTGAATAAATTGTTAGATTAAATAATGATTAATGAAATATTACATAAGATATACGATAATGTAATTAGTAATAATCAACTAATACATTTGCATCATGTAATGTTAGTTAGTAAAGTTGTAATTAGAATGGATATTAAAGATTGCGTTATGAAATGTTAACTAATTTAATGATTGAATTTGATTCAAAGATAATGTATTTGAACATAAACATTATGATATACGTATAATTGAAAAACATTTATTTAATAGTACAGATATAATTGATAAGAATCATGATATATCATCAATTCAGGTTATCAGATCGATATTATTACGATGCTATGAGATATTATAGAGAATATATGAAGTTGAAAGGATTGTATAATATACTGAAATTGTATAATTTCGATATTGAAATGGAATTAATGAATTTTGCAAGATCCAAGAATTTGATTTGAATTATGATATATGAATAATGTTTATAAATATAAGTTTAGATCGATGAATGATATAGTGATATCATGTATAGTTTAATGATAAAATGTAAAGGAAATTAGAATATGAATACTTATGTAATAATGCCGTACACCATTGTTTTGGACCGAGCTCGGTGAAAACAAAATTTTCGAGTGGATTTGATTAAAGATGCTGAATGAAAGTAAAAGTAATCCGTGAAAGTCCGAAAATAGCCTCCGATCGTCGTAAGTCGTGACGCGGATTTGAAACGAAAGGACATTGAGTATCGTGGGAGATAAATTGTTTCTTAAGGTTTCGCTTTGGAAAAAGATACTCGATTCTACCGTAAGGGCAAGTTGAGCCCGAGGTTCATTGGACCATATGAGATATCCGAGCGAGTCGGTCCAAAGGCATATCGCCTAATTTTGCCCCCGAACTCGAAAAGGTTCACGATGTCTTTCACGCTTCGATGCTTCGACGCTATAGATCCGATCCATCGCACGTGATTAGTCCATCGAAATTGAAATTCAAGCTAATATGAGTTATGAGGAAGAACCGATTCGTATCCTATCACGAGAAGTGAAAGAGTTGTGAAACAAGCGGTTCCGCTAGTAAAAGTGTTATGGCTCAAGCACGGATAGAAGAAGCTACTTGGGAGACCGAGAACTCTATGAAAGAGCGATATCCAAACCTATTTACCGGTAAGATTTTCGGGACGAAAATTTCTTAAGTGGGGAGAGTTGTGACACCCAAAATTGACCCTAGTCGGAAGGTGGTCTCGGGACCACAAAACCGAGGCATAAAAATAATTAAAATTTATTTTGATGCCTATAATATGTGTGTGCTCATGTATGACATTTTATGATGATTGATTTAGTGTTATAAGGGTGAATTCCACAAGAAAGGACTTAGTAATGAACTTTGAAAGTATGATAGGAAATGTGTGATGACTAATTAAAGCATGCATGCAAAATAATGGACTTGCATGTCAAATTCCCCTTTATAGGTGGTGGCCGGCCATGACAAGGAGGATGGGCTAAACATGTCATGAAACATGTTTTGTTGGTGCATTAGGGTGAAATAATAAACAAAGGTGTATGGGTGATAAAAAATGAAAAAAATGTGTGTGAGTGTGGTAATCCCCCATTGCCGTGAGTTGTAGAGAAGGAAAGAAAAAATTTTGTTCATCCTTTCTTTGAGCCAAAACTAAGGAAGAAGGAGGATTTTTGCTTCATGCTTGGTTTGGAAGAGATCTAGAAGGAGATTTGGCCAAGTTTGCATCAAGATTAAGGTATGTATGAGGTTGTGTTAGGAGTTTCATGCATGTTTTGGTTGCTAACTTGATGTGCATGTTAGCCATGGCTCAAATCTTTGTTAAGCCATGGAAATGGTATTTGGCCAAAGTTGTTATGGTGATAAAGCCATTGCATGCTAAGTGTGAAGCTTGATGATGATGCATGCAATGATGGATTGTCTACTCTTGAGCAAGATTTTGAGCCTTCTTTTGATTTATCATGATTGAAGTTGAAAAGGAGCATGATTGTCATATTCGCCATAAGCAAGCACAATGAGGTTTTAATAAATTGAATTTGTTTGAATTAGCTCAAGAGCTAAGAGGGCCACAATTGGACAAGGGAAGGAAAAGGTGATCGAATAGTGAAAAAGCCGCTCGACAACATCCGAGGTAAGTCCTCAAGAAGTGATCTTACTTGAATTATGTAAGATGAAACATGGATGTGTATGATTATTGATCATGTGTGTATGAGTATTTGAATTCCACCCGGCTAAGTCCCAAGGCGAATATGCTAATGATTATAATTGTGTTTGAGCCTTAGTAACGAAAATGAAATATGTATGTCCAATGATTATTGATGTATGTGTGCATGAGAAATTGAATGATATCCGGGCTAAGCCCAAGACAATTATGCTGAAATTTATATCCGGTTAAGACCAAGGCAATTGTGCTAGTAGCTATATCCGGCTAAGACCAAGGCATTCGTGCAAGTTGTTAAATCCGGCTAAGACCAAGGCATTTGTGCAAATCGTGATATCCGGTAAAGTCCGCTGGCCTTGGTGCGGTTACCATAACCGGCTATGTCCCAAGGCGATTGAACGAATACCGACATCCGGATAAACTCCAAGGTATGTGATTTGAAAATTATGAGCTTGCTGGAAAATTTCAGCTAATGCACTTGTGAAATTTCCCAATGATAAGATAAGTGCGGTGTGTGCTTTGCGCGCTAGGAGTAAGAGCGATGAATATCCGCTCCTATGATGGAGCGAGTTATCGGCCTTAATGAAGCCGTTATTTGTGTATGAACATAAGAGTTGGGATGGTAAAGTAAGTATGATTATGTGAATGCGCATTAATGAAATGATGCATTTAACTATGTGAATGTATTGCTGTAATTAGAGTTGATTATATTCCTTGAGACTTACTAAGCATAAAAATGCTTACTCACCGCTTTGGCTCTCGCTTTCTAGATTTCGCCGATAGCAATCGGATTCGGGATCGTTGAAGTCGAAGTCATCCACACTATCAAGCCCCCATTTTGGTATAAATTCTTGGTTGAACTTGAAATGGCATGTATAGGACTACCCTTGTTTGTTAAATATGTGGTGATGTAAGTATGTACGGCCATGCGAAAATGGCTCGAAAAGGAACATGAACTTAGAATAATTGTGGTTTGTATGTATATATTTGGTGTCATGATGTGGCTATGGCTTGAAATGGGAATGTTGGTCATATGATCAGCCATTGGCATGGTTAAAATGATCATATATGAACCTATGTATGGCAAAGACTAGTTGGTTCATGGAGACTACCAAATAGGTAAGACCTACCTTAAAACAGATGCTGCCAGCTGCAGTGACGTGAATGTGAAAATCACCAAAATTCGTAGAAATGGAATTAAATAGTGAATAAGCTATGTAAATGAACCTTGATGAGTCTATTTTCATATGGAAGAAACGAAATGGTCATAGGAGTTACATGTTAAGAGATATTAATGCTATTGTGAGACAGGGCCAGAACGGTTTCTGGGTTCCCTGTCGCAACTTTAAAATTTACTATAAATTATACAGAAAGAATTAGGCGACATACCTTATATGTACAGATTCCATTTTGAGTCTAGTTTCATTAGAAACAAACGACACCAGCATTAAAGCCCTGTACAGAGAGATATTCAAGTTATACCGCGCGAAGGTCAGAGCAGTCGATCCCTGTAACATGGGTGACTTTAACTAATAAACTGTACCAATTGGCCCATCCAAAATTCTAGAAATAAATCCATGGATGGATATATGAGTCAAAATTCAGGGAAAATTTACGAAACCAGTTTTCGAGTTTTGAAACTCGAGATATGATTTTTAAGGCGACGGTGATGCAGTCTTCCAGCCTGACTGGAAATGTCAAATTGGTGGGCAAACCATGTGAACTTGGCTTGTTAACCCCTCGTGTCCGACACCGGCAATGGTCTCAGGTTCGGGGTGTTACAATAAAATAAAATAAAGAAAATATGATAAGAGAATTTGAGCTGAAAAAAATAAACAAACAATTCATCCTAGCCAAAATTTGAGAGCTTTTTCGCATTTAATTTCCTAAAGCCAATGAGTTCTATTTCGCACCACCGTCCTTCAATTTCATTCACTGCTTAGTAGCCTTATCCACCCCTTGCACTGCTTCAGCACGCTGCCAAGAGTCCTGATCAGACCCCAACTCTTCCCGATGCGTGCAGCAAAAACCCAAGCCTTTCGTGCTCGAGGTGAGGCTCGAACCCTAGACCTCTATCCGCCTTTGCGCCTTCGCCCGTGCTGCTGGCCACTACACCACACTTCTTTCTTTATTAATATAGGGTCACGATTAATTATAAACCTTACCTGCTGAGGCTCTGATTACTATGTAAATAAAAGGAAATTTTTCCTGCTGTATATCTCAAACCTGCAACCTTCTAAACACACACATACGCTGTTTGCCACTGCACCGAAGTTCCTTTCATGTCATAATCCTCTCTCAATTAATTCATAACCCTTACCGCTTGATTCGCCCACTTTAAAATAAACAGAATTCACCCGCCCAGACTCGAACCCGCGCCCTCTCCGCGCGCCTAGTACGCCTGCCACCACTCACGCCACCAGCGCTCCTTATGTTTAATTATGCTCGCAACTCCTCTTAACCCATATTCCAATCGCAACCTGCATACTAAAGAAAACACCCAATTTGCGCGGGCCGTACCTTGAACCCAGGCACCTCCCACGCCCTCCTAGCATGCTTAGCCACAGGGCCAGGTGCTTGTATGTGCTAAAACTCAGCCCAAATTATTAATAAGGCCTACTGCCCAGATTCC
Organism: Gossypium arboreum; assembly: GCF_025698485.1. Taxonomy (NCBI): domain Eukaryota; kingdom Viridiplantae; phylum Streptophyta; class Magnoliopsida; order Malvales; family Malvaceae; genus Gossypium; species Gossypium arboreum. The sequence continues at coordinate 107,596,236 of NC_069070.1, read as the reverse complement.
CTTAAGAGGCAAAATTTAAGAATTTTACTAAAGCCATGGGCCGAGCCCCGGACTTTTTTCCCACACCATAAACCCTTCATAATTTATTTAATTACTACACTAGACATACGAAATAATAATAATAAAAATAATAATAATAATAACATCCAAATTATTCGGGCCGTGTGACAGCCCAAAATTGACCCTAGTCGGGATGTGGTTTCGGGACCACAAAACCGAGGCATAAAAATAATTTAAAATTTATTTTGATGCCTATGATATGTGTTAGTTTGTGTGTGACATTTCTGATGTTTCGATTTAGAGTTATAAAGGTGAATTTCACTAGAAAGGACCTAGTAGTAAACTTTGAAAGTGTGATGGGGAAATGTGTGATGACTTGTTGATAATGCATGCAAAAATAAGGGATTTGCATGTCAAATTCCCCCCCCAACATGTAGTGGCCGGCCATGACAAGGGTGTATGGGTTAAACATGTCATGAAACATGTTTTGTTGATGCATTAGGGAGAAATGATAAAATAAAGAGTATGGGTAAGTAAAGAATGAAAAAAAAATGTGTGTGAGTGTGGTATCTTCTCCCCATTGCCGTGAGTTGTAGAGGAGAAAAGGAAAAAAGTTTTGTTCATCCATTTTTCTCTTCTTTGGCCGAAAATACTAAGGAAAAAGGAAGGATTTTTGCTTCATGCTTGGTTTAGAAGAGAACTAGAAGGAGATTCGGCTATAATTGCATCAAGATTAAGGTATGTTTGAGGTTGTGTCATGAGGTTCATGCTTGTTTTGGTTGCTAACTTGATGTGCATGTTAGCCATGGTTCAAATCCTTGTTATGCCATGAAAATGGTATTTGGCCAAGGTTGATATTGTGTTAAAGCCATTGCATGCTAAATGTGAAGCTTGTTGATGATGCATGTAATGATAGATTGACTACTCTTGAAATTTCTTTTAGTATTCTTGAGTAGGACATTGAATTCTTTGTTTAACCATGACCAAAGTTAAAAGGGTATGGTTGTGATGTATTCGCCATGGTGCATTCATGAGCATGATTTATGCTTGTTACTTGATTGGTAAAATTTGTGTTTGGATGGGTATGAACCCTTGAGATTCGCCATGCACCTATATATATATATATGTTTGCACATGATGTGTTGGAATGACATATATACTACCTCAAAGTATGTATTTTCATGTAATTGTGTTTTGATTATGAAGCAAATGATAGATGTGTATTGAGCTACAATATGTAAAGCATTAGCTAGTAAAATGTGTGCCATGCATGTGTGGTATTAAACATGTAATTGGCCTCAACATCAACATGCATAATCGGCCCATGAATGAGTACCTAAGAGGTTGTGTTGTTCGGCCATGAGTAAGCATGTTGAAGGCTTTGTGTGTTGAGTCGATTCATGAATTCCGTACTTATGTGACTTTAATGTCTAGTGAATATATGTGGGCTAAGTGCCTTGAGTTCCTCTTTTTGATACTCAAATGATTGAATCAATTTATTTGCTAAATTAAGCTCAAGAGCAAAGAGGGACCAAATCCGATAAAGGGAAGGAAAAAGTAGTCGAATAGCCATCGGAATCATTCGACAACATCCGAGGTAAGTTTTCGAGTATCGAAACTTAGATTTTGATTCGATTGAATGAAGTAATAAGCAATCGAAATTCTGCCTTGTATATGGCCATTGAGCCGAAATGATATTTTTGTTAAGTGAATTGTGCATAAAAGTTTTGTTGTGAAAATGAAACAAAGATGTGCATGAATGTGCGACCAGATATCGGGCTAAGCCCAAGGCAATTGTGCTAGCTATGATATCGGGCTAAGCCCAAGGCAATTGTGCGACCAGATATCCGGCTAAGCCCAAGGCAATTGTACGAGCTATGATATCTGGCTAAGCCCAAGGCAATTGTGCGAAGTTGTGATATCCGGTTAAGTCCCAAGGCGTTTGTGCGGTTACCATAACCGGGCTATGTCCCAAGGTGTTTTGAACGAGTAGCTATATCCGGATAAACTCCGAAGGTATGTGATTTGAAATTTATAAGCTGCTGGAAAATTTTCAGTTAATGCACTTGTGAAATTCCCAACAACAAGGTATGTTTTGTGTGTGCTTTGCACACTATGAGTAAGTGCGTATGAATATTCGCCTAATGATAAATGAGCTATCGGCATTAACTAGGCCGTTATTTGTGTATGAATATAAGAGTTGGGATTGTGAAGTAAGCATGTCTTTGAGAAATTGTGCATATGAATTATTGTTTAGCTACTTGAATGCTATGCTTTGGTTGTGTGTATATTATGGCTCGAAACTTACTAAGCATAAATTGCTTACTCCGTTTCTTTGTTTCTTTGTTTATAGATTTTGCTCGTTAGCGATCGGATTCGGGATCACAGAAGTTGAAGTCAACCACACTATCAAAGCCCCTTTTTGGTACTCCTTTAGTTGAGTTCGGATATGGCATGTATAGGACTACCCTCGGTTGTCTTTAAGTACTTGTGTTGTATATGTGTACGGCCATGCGAAAATGGTTCGTAATAGTGGAGTATGGAATTAGACCATTTGTGGTTTGTAATTATATATGGTTTCATGATGTGATTATGGATTGAAATGGGAGTGTTGGTCACATGATCAGCCATTGGAATGGCTAAATATGATCATATGTGGACCCATGTATGGCAAGACCATAGTTGGCCCATGGAGACTACAAATTAGGTAAAGCCTACCTTAAAAACAGATGCTGCCAGCTGTAGTGACGTGGTTTTGAAAAATCACCAAAATTTGTAGGAATGGTATTAAATGGTGAATAAATTATGAAATCGAACCTTGACGAGTCTATTTTCATATGAAAGTAACGAAACGATCATATGAATAGTATACCGAGAGATATTAAAATTCTCGTGAGACAGGGCCAGAACGGTTTCTGGGTCCCCTGTCGTGACTTTGAAAATTTACCATAAATTATCCAGAATGAATTAGAAGTCATGCCTTATATGTGCAGATTCTTTTTTTAGTCTAGTTTCATTAGAAACAAACGGCATCAGTATTGAAACCCTGTACAGAGAGATATTCAAGTTGTAACGCGCGAAGGTCAGTGTAGTCGACCCCTGTAACATGGGCGACTTTAACTAATAAACTGTACCAATTGGCCCTACCAAAAATTCTAGAAATAAATCCAGGGATGGATATATGAGTCTAAATTCAGGAAAAATTTACGGAATCAGTTTCCGAGTTTTGTAACTCGAGATATGCTTTTTAAGGCAACAGTGACACAGTTTTCCAGCTTGCCTGGGAATGTCAAGTTGGTCGGTGCTATAAGTGGTTTTGGCTTGTTAACCCCTCGTGTCCGACACCGGCAACGGTCTCGGGTTCGGGGTGTTACAGGCCGTCTTCTACCCGAACCCAGAATAAAGGCCCAATTCTTTCAAGCCCAAAAATCGGGGCGTTACATACTCAGAATTTAAGGTTTTGCTTAGTGTTATGAACTATGAACATCCGACTGTGATCATCTGAAGATGGCTCCATTCTAGTTGAGATAAAAATTAATCTGATTTCTTTACAGCAGGTTTGCAAAGCTCAGAAATGTGATAACGAGTTACCGGTTAAATGGGAATACTGTACAAATAACTTTTGGCTGAATATTTCAGATTGGATCTAACAATTGTCTGCTATTTGAAAATAGAAGTGGTATCAAAGGATTCAAAACTTATACAGAAGAATTTGCATGAAGTTTATAGTAGTACTATATTTACACATGTTGGAGGGAATAAGTTGTACGGTGAATTAAAGAAGATATGCTAAAGACTTGGAATGAAAACTAGTGACGATAACAGAGTGGAAATGGATAGAATTTCTACGGATTTTGAACTGGAATTATCTCTGTCCATGAAAAAAAAGATTATATTTGAACAATAATCGAAGGTAAGGCGAAGTCTGTATATTTTATTCCAGTATGAATGAAATTCTTACTTAATAATTATCTGAAATATGGGTTTCTGAGATCATCAGATTCATGGTATCGTAATTTTTATTTTTTCTGATTGAAATACATGGTTTATATTCTGACTCTAGAATAAGTACAAGAAGTTCAGGATATGTAATAAAAGTTTACAGTATTGTATAAAATTCTGTATGATTGTTAATGTAGAATTTCATAGTATTTGATTAAATATGGTGAGAAAATAAATATGCAAAGTTGTTTGATTCATGAAACCGAAGAAAAATGAAAGTGATTGGATTAGATTGAAATCAGTTTCTGACAGATAGAAATTATAAGTGGACTTGAAAGGTCGAGACATCGAATATTATGCTAATGCTAAGGATTTGGTACTTCAAAAAGATAAAGATCAGGTCTTCTACATGTTACCTCGACAAAAGAAATTGAGATCTGAATTGATTTATTGTATGAAAAAGAAGAACCGATTAAGATATTAGTTTGAAAGGTAAAATCATAGTATTGAGGAAGTAACACGGGAACCGAAAGAAACAGTGAGATCTCTGTAACCCCACCTCTTTTTAGGAAAATTTTGAGGACAAAATTTATTTAGGGGGAAGAATTGTAATGAACCGAATTTTACCGATGCCGGAAAAGTGTATTTTCGGGTCTTTATTTTTGAAAAGTGGATTCGTAAATATTTATTTAAAAATTTTTACGAAGTTAAGTGAATAGTCAATTAAAGCTTAATTAAGAGAATTTAGCTTAATTAAGAATAATTAAGTATAAGGATTAAATTGAATAAAGAATAAAAGTTTAATTATAGAATAAAGAAAAGTGAAGGGAATAAATAGGCAAATAAGCCAAAAAGGGGTGACAAATGTATGGTTAAAATAAGTTAAATGTGTACAAATATAAATGGTACACATGTATTATATATGTGTATTTACTTAATATATAAGTAAAATAATAATAATTAAAGTATATTATATTAATATAATATTATAAAGTAATTAAAATAAATGAAATAAAGAAAAGGAAAATGAAGGTCACGAATGAAATAGGGAAAGAAAGAAAGAAAAAAAAGGAAAAATTAAGGCTTTGAGGTTTCAAGCTTAATTGGTAAGTCAATTTGATCCATTTTCTTGCAATTTTGATGTTTATGGAATCCTAGAGAAGAGTACTACATGAATTATATCAAAAGTTAGGAAGTTAATAAATTTTTATGTGTTGATTAAGTTGAACAAAATAAAGAATTATGAGTTTTATTGTTAGCAATTTAAGTTAGAAGTGGGAAAAAGATTATATTATAAAGAGAAAGTTAAGTTTTGACATAGTAAGGACTAAGTTGAAAGAAATTCAGAATTTAAGTTTTATGTTGAATATGAAATGCTGGAATTTATTTTAAGCAAGTATAAAGATGAAAACTTAAGTTAATTTTGAAGAAAAAGAATGGTTATGGTGGAAGGACTAAATTGGAATTTATGGAAAAGTTACATGGAAATCTTAAGAATATGATATTAATGACTTTGAATGAATGTAAATTTTTCCATAGCTAACGTAGCATTGGAAATGTCATCGAAGAAGGGGAAAGAGAAAGTGGACGAGGATATCGAGTAAACTCGAGAGAAAGTGGACGAGGATATCGAGTAAACTCGAGAATTACGGTTTGTATTTCTATAAACTAAACTTAATAGTTAATTGTTATGTTAATATTTGAATTGCTTGAGAATGGAAATGCTAAGGTAAGAATTATAATGTTTTATAATTTATTGAATTTGATTATTAATTGTTGTATCACGATTGATATGTGACAAGTAATTAAAGTATGAAATATTTGAATGTGTGATTATTGGAAAATGAATTAAAAGGTATGTTGTATTAAAATTGAGTTACATGTGAATTGATAAAGAAAGGTATTGAAATGAAGTGAAATTAAATTACGAATGAAATTGAAATTTTGAAAGTTTACTGTATACCCTATTAACAGTGTCGGGCTAGTCGGATATAATTGGCATGCCATAGGATTGTAAGTGTTCAGGAATATTCCAACTATGTGTCGATGAGACACTATATGTGTTGACTCATCGTAATCGTTCTGCATTCGTTCAAGAGGTACTTGAACTTGACTTATATCATTCGTTCGGATTTGTTTCGATGAGGTACTTTGTGTACCGCTACTGTTACTGTTACTGTTACTGTTACACTTACAGTGCATTCTAGCTTTGGCCGATGAAACACTGTATTCTATTCCCGATGTGTGGGTTGGATCCGTGTATCCGTCCAGGTCCGAGTCAGGTTAATAGGGGTAATGAAAAGTATTAAAGACTGTCTGCTACTGAATAATTGATTGTTAGAGAATAAACAACTGATACTGAATAAATGAATATTACTGATTAACCGATTATTACTGTTGACTGACTGGTACTGAACGATAAAGATCAATTGGTTGTTACCAAAAAAAATTGATTGTTATTAAAATGAGATAGTACAGAATATTGAATGAAAGGTGAATAATCAAGGATATCAAAGAATGAATGTTATTAATTTATTATTTATTGACTGTTATGTTTAAAAAGACTGCTTGATTGCATGGCAGATGAAGATTACAGTATAGTAAAGAAAGTATATCGAAGACCAATTAATAAGGTTTTAAATCTAAATAATAAAGAGTAAATGGTTGAAGTATTAAGATTCTAAAGTAATTCTTAAAGTTTAAGAATACATGAATGTTGACTGCTAATGAAAGTAAATGTTATATTAATTGTTGAATGATGAAATGAACGGTACAAATGGACAATGAAGGTAGACCGATTCAAATGGTAAGGTTTATATGTTATGAAATTAAGTTAAATGACTGAAGTATAGAGATTGTGAAGTTAAAGTTTAAAGCTCGAATGTATATATGAATGACGAGTATTATTATTTAGTGATTTACAAGTTTACTATGATTATTATATGACTTAAGTAAATGTTAAATTTCTTACACTATTCAGTAATTCTGTTTATAGAAATACCACTGAGTTCATATTCAGCGTACGGTTTGTTTCCGTGCACAGGTTAGGTTAAAGACAGATCGTCAAATCAGCATCTTAAGCCGATCCCGAACTGAAAAACGTAAAGCATGTTAATTATCGGTAGTGGCATGTACCTAGGATGTCTTAAGTGTGTCATACTGAATCGTGATTGTAATAGTGAAATAAGTAAATTGATAATTGATAATGATACGTGATAAGTGTTTAAAAGTTATGTATTGGATAATATATAAAATGTGTTTAGATTGGTATTTGTATTGCTTGTGGATTGAAATTCACAAGATTGGTAATTTTTTTTAAAATACAAGGTTCATTTTGAGTTCACATAGTTTGTCACACGGGCGTGTGCCTTATTTGTCACGGCCGTGTCTTAAAGTTAGTTTAGTACACGGATAGGCCACATGGACGTGTTCTGTGACCGTGTTAAAAAGTCAGTGTTGCATACAGGCTGAGGACACGGACGTGTCCCAAGCCACACGGGCATGTTAATTTAGCCACACAGGTGTATGGTACTGTTCATAAAGAAATTGTACAAAAAATTTTCTAAGCCTCTGATCGAACACCGATTGGATTTAAATGTATATAGTAAACATTGTGGGCCCATTAAGTATTTAATAAGATTCATATCAAGTAACATTACTCAAATATTTCTGTTTCAAGTGTTAAAGGACTGTAAAGACCTGTAATGCTCTGAAATCTTGTTTTGGCGACGGGACGGGGTTAAGGGGTGTTACATTTAGTGGTATCAGAGCTAACTGGGTTTAGCCAATTCTAGGATTAAGTTGAGTACAGAAAGGAGTTTAGAGGTACATGCCATAATAAAGTCAAAATTGAGTCGGGATTGGATGCTGATGTAATTGTTTGTTACTATTTTATAGCTGGAAATGTTAAACGAGCATATTGATGGTATTGATTATGAAATGTATACTGGAGACAAATAGTCTCGTGAATTAAATGGAAATTGAATTGGTAATGTTGAGTAGTAACTCAATGAATAATAGATTACTGAACATTGACTGATAAATGATAAGAAAAGAAATGATACAAAATTATCTAGAATTATGACTGATGCTCTATGGTGAGTGGAAAGAACTGTATTTGTTACGAAATCTACCCTACCTGTTTCTCAATCGGTTCCCGAAGTGCTTCAAGGTATAGAGCTTGACTGAAAAGATAAGTTATCTGTTGCTGGTCCACTATAAATATAATGTGGAAGAATTAAAAATTTCAGCTGAATTTGATTTCGAAAGAATTGAAATTGCTTAAAGAAGGTTATCAGGGTTTTAAAGGAAATTTCTTTGTTCACTAATTAAATGTTAGAAAAGTATGATATTACTGTTAAAAGATTCAGCTTGTTAGCGGTGAAAAAATATTGATCTATGATGTGATTATAAAAGGGTTATTTGGAAATTTTCTAAAACAAGTTTGAAAGAAATGTACATATCAGTTAGAAATCTCTTGGTCAGAGATGTGAAGAATTCCTTAAGTTAAACAGTGTTATATGATTGTAATTGTATACGGAGGGAATGTGTTCGATTTAATGATTATACCCGATGGTATATTTAAATAGAGACTGTAAGGTACAAATGGTTTGAAGATAGTTTAAACGAAGACATAAAGCCGAAGAGTTTAGTAAAAAGAAAAGACAGATTGTGATGAAAGTTAAAAACTTCAAGTATAAGATTGAGATACCCAATGCTTCAGTCCAAGATCTTGAATTACGTTTGAGAAAGATATGGAAAATGTGGAATGAAAAGTGGAACATGTGTTAGACATGATTTACTTGATTATTATCCTAGTGATTGTTTGAAGAAAGTTGAGAAAGAAAATTATTCAGATTTCAAGGCCGAATAACATAGTTAACAGAGATAGATCATCCTGTAATTTCAGAAATACGAGAGAAAGCCAAAGTATAGTAAAGGATTTCATTGCAAAATATAAAGGATAAATATCAGCCATGGCATATGAGAATCGTATGTTTCTCTACCGGATGTCATTACAGGTACTTTTTTTTATTTGACAGTGATATGATTATTTTAAATTGATAATAGTTTGATCTATTTCTATGACTGCATGAATTCAGTATCTGCTAAAGATTTGCCTACTGGGTTAGCTGAATTTTGGTTGAAATATCAAATTTCCGGATCAGTATTTATAGACTGATAAAATCTGCAAGAACTATTTAATAATGAAACCAGGATACTATTTTCTGTCCGATCTGATGTTATTACTGTTTGATACGATATTGAGAATGGAATAGTTAATTCTACATGATGCTATGGTAAAATTATAAGCAGAAGTATATTATATTGCAAAAACTAGATGATGAAATGATTTGTTCGAATCAGAGAAGACTGAATGATTTGTCTATTGTGATATTGAACATGTCAATATAGAAACGTGCCGGAAGGGGTTTATGATATTTACTCTGCGTATGTATTGGATATTAAAGTGTTCAAGTTAAAGTTTAAATTAGTGACAACAGTGCGAGAGAATTCTGATTTGTTTCTAGAAAAGTTACTCGAATTACTATTGATTGAAGAAGGATTCTGGATGATATGGTTACTACAGAATGATGTGGAAATTAGAATGATCTGATAAACGTCAATAAGATTCTGATTAATTGAAAGTTCCGTTAACTAAAGTATTAGTTCTGGTTCAGTGTGAAATTCGGTAAAGAAAATTTGTGATTTCTAGGGATAGAAGTGTTTTGATACAAGAAGATAAACTAATGGTTTATATTACTGAAAGTTAAAGTCACATGGGAAGAATTATCAGATATACGATTCGGAAGTGGTAACTATTATTCTTGTATTAAAAGATTAAAATATGATAATTGGTTATCATCCGGAAAAGACAAATGAAGTTATGTATACTTAGAATTTAAGGTTGTGCTTAGTGTTATGAACTATGAACATCCGACTGTGATCATCTGAAGATGGCTCCATTCTAGTTGAGATAAAAATTTATCTGATTTCTTTACAGCAGGTTTGCAAAGCTCAGAAACGTGACAATGAGTTACCGGTTAAATGGGAATAGTGTACAAATGACTTTTGGCTGAATATTTTGAATTGGATCTGATAATTGTCTGCTATTTGGAAATAGAAGTGGTATCAAAGGATTCAAAACTTAAACAGAAGAATTTGCATAAAATTTATAGTAGTACTATATTTACACATGTTGGAGGGAATAAGTTGTACGGTGAATTAAAGAAGATATGCTAAAGACTTGGAATGAGAACTAGTGATGATAACAGAGTGGAAATGGATAGAATTTCTACAGATTTTGAATTGGAATTGTCTTTGTCCATGAAAAGGAAAGATTATATTTGAACAACAATCGAAGATAAGGTGAAGTCTGTATATTTTATTTCGGTATGAATGAAATTCTTACTTAATAATTATCTCAAATATGGGTTTCTGAGATCATCAGATTCATGGTATGGTAATTTTTATTATTTCTGATTAAAATACATGGTTTATATTCCGACTCTAGAACAAGTACAAGAAGTTCAGGATATGTAATAAAAGTTTACAGTATTGTATAAAATTCTGTATGATTGTTAATGTAGAATTTCATAGTATTTTATTAAATATGGTGAGAAAATAAATATACAAAGTTGTTTGATTCATGAAACCGAAGAAAAATGAAAGTGATTGGATTAGATTGAAATCAGCTTCTGACAGACAGAAATTATAAGTGGACTTGAAAAATCGAGACATCGAGTATTATGCTAATGATAAGGATTTGGTACTTCAAAAAGATACAGATCAGGTCTTCTACATGTTACCTCGACAGAAGATATTGAGATCCGAATTGATTTATTGTATGAAAAAGAAGAACCGATTGAGATATTAGATTGAAAGGTAAAGTCATAGTATTGAGGAAGTAACACGGGAACCGAAAGAAACAGTGAGATCTCTGTAACCCTATCTCCTTTGAGGAAAATTTCAAGGACGAAATTTATTTAGGAGGAAGAATTGTAATGAATTGAATTTTACCGATGCCGGAAAAGTGTATTTTCGAGTCTTTATTTCTGAAAAGTGGATTCGTAAATATTTATTTATAAATATTTACGAAGTTAAGTGAATAGTCAATTAACGGTTAATTAGGAGAATTTAGCTTAATTAAGAATAATTAAGTATAAGGATTAAATTGAATAAAGAGTAAAAGTTTAATTATAGAATAAAGAAAAGTGAAGGGACTAAATAGGCAAATAAGCCAAAAACGGGTGACAAATGTATGGTTAAAATAAGTTAAATGTGTACAAATATAAATGGTACACATGTATTATATATGTGTATTTACTTAATATATAAGTAAAATAATAATAATTAAAGTATATTATATTAATATAATATTGTAAAGTAATTAAAATAAAAGAAATAAAGAAATGAAATAAAGAAAAAGGAAAAAGAAGGTCACGAATGAAACAAGGAAAGAAAGAATGAAAAAAAAAGGAAAAATTAGGGCTTTGAGGTTTCAAGCTTAATTGGTAAGTCAATTTCATCCCTTTTCTTGTAATTTTGATGTTTATGGAATCCTAGAGAAGAGTACTACATGAATTATATCAAAAGTTAGGAAGTTAATAAATTTTTATGTGTTGATTAAGTTGAACAATTTAAAGAATTATGAGTTTTATAGATAGGAATTTAAGGTAAAAGTGGGAGAAAGATTAAATCATAAAGAGAAAGTTAAGTTTTGACATCGTAAGGACTAAGTTGAAAGAAATTCAGAATTTAAGTTTTATGTTGAATATGAAATGCTAGATTTTATTTTAAGTAAGTATAAAGATGAAAACTTAAGTTAATTTTGAAGAAAAAGAATGGTTATGGTGGAAGGACTAAATTGGAATTTATGGAAAAGTTACATGGAAATCTTAAGAATGTGATATTAATGACTTTGAATGAATGTAAATTTTTCCTTAGCTAACGTAGCACCGGAAATGTCATCGAAGAAGGGGAAAGAGAAAGTGGACGAGGATATCGAGTAAACTAGAGAATTACGGTTTGTATTTCTATAAACTGAACTTAATAGTTAATTGTTATGTTAATATTTGAATTGCTTGAGAATGGAAATGCTAAGGTAAGAATTATAATGTTTTATAATTTATTGAATTTGATTATTAATTGTTGTATCACGATTGATATGTGACAAGTAATTAAAGTATGAAATATTTGAATGTGTGATTATTGGAAAATGAATTAAAAGGTATGTTGTATTAAAATTGAGTTACATGTGAATTGATAAAGAAAGGTATTGAAATGAAGTGAAATTAAATTATGAATGAAATTGAAAATTTGAAAGTTTACTGTATACCCTATTAACAGTGTCGGGCTAGTCGGATATAATTAGCATGCCATAGTATTGGAAGTGTTCAGGGATATTCCGACTATGTGTCGATAAGACACTATATGTGTCGACTCATGTGGATCGCTCCAGATTCGTTCAAGAGGTACTCCGTGCACTGATCTTATCTTATCGTTCGGATTTGTTCCAATGAGGTACTTTGTGTACCGCTACTATTACTGTTACGTTACTGTTACCCTTACGGTGTATTCCAGCTTCGACCGATAAAACACTGTATTCTATCCCCGATGTGTGGGTTGGATCCGTGTATCCGTCCAGGTCCGAGTCATGTTAATAGGGGTAATGAAAAGTATTAAACTATCTGCTATTGAATAATTGATTGTTACAGAATAAACGACTGATACTGAATAAATGAATATTACTGATTAACCGATTATTACTGTTGACTGATTGGTACTGAACGATAAAGATCAATTGGTTGTTAATAAAGAATATTGATTGTTATTAAAATGAGATAGTATAGAATATTGAATGAAAGGTGAATAATCAAGGATATCAAAGAATGAATGTTATTAATTTATTATTTATTGACTGTTATGTTTAAAAAGACTGCTTGATTGCATGACAGATGAAGATTACTGTATAGTAATGAAAGTGTATTGTAGACCGATTAATAAGGTTTTAAAGCTAAATAATGAAGACTTAATGGTTGAAGTATTAAGATTCTGAAGTAATGCTTGGAGTTTAAGAATACATGAATGTTGACTGCTAATGAAAGTAAATGTTATATTAATTGCTGAATGATGAAATGAAAGGTACAAATGGACAATGAAGGTAGACTGATTCAAATGGAAAGGTTTATATGTTATGAAATTAAGTTAAATGACTAAGGTATAGAGACTGTGAAGTTAAAGTTTAAAGCTCGAATGTATATATGAATGGCGAGTATTATTATTTAGTGATTTACATGTAACGCCCCAATTTTCGGGAATCCTGTGAATGTTGGCATAGGTTTAATTATGTTAGTGGGCCTCTAGAAAGCCCAAGCTTAAGATAGAACTCGGCAATTTTAGTTAATTTTTGTTCCATAAGAAAAAGGGGGTGAAATTATGAAATAGGACCTATGTGAAAATGTTTGAAAATGCTATAGGCTAAATTGAAGTGGCCAAATAAATAGGAGTGCAAAATAGGAGGATTTGCATGACAAACCTCCCATTTTACATGAAGTGGCCAGCCATCATGTTGTTGTAGACAAAATGTACACTTGATATCCATAATTTATGGTACAAATTGATACAAATTGATAATAGGTTAGGTAAATGTTCCATGATAATAGGTTAGGTAAATATTCCATGATAATGGGTTAGGTAAATGTTTCATGATAATGGGTTAGGTAAATGTTTCATGATAAGAATTTCATGTCTTTTGTATTAAAGAATTAAATGGATAAAATATGAAGTTTTATTAAAAGAAAAAGGGGTGAAAAGAACAAAGTTTTGTCCATCTTTGTTCATCATAGCTGAAAGTTAGAGAAGAGAAATGAGAGGAGAAAGCTCTTGAGTATTTGGTCATTAGGAGGAGGAAAATTGAAGGTAAGTTCTTGGTACCTTGCTTCTATTTTGAGGTTCATGAGTTCTTCTTGATTCTACCTTAACTCTTGAAGTATATTTTGATTTTTAGTTGTGTTGTGAGCATTTAGTCATGAATTAAAATGAAGGAAATGGTTGTTGTTTCATGTTCTTTTGATGAAAAATGGAAGATAGGTGAAGTTGAGCCAAACAAATGAGCATGCATGTGCCTTAGATGTTAAAGGGAAAAATCAGCTAACATGTTGTGCTTTAAAATGATGAAATGGAGATTATACTTAAGTAAAATCATAGATATGTGATGATTGATTGGTGATATACATGTTTAAATAACATGCATGCAAGGTATGTGTGAAAGAGTGATTTGGTAATAAATCTGCTTGGGTCAGCAGCAGTAACGTGACTTTGGAAAATCACCATAAATTATGGGAGAAGAATTAGAAGCTGAATAAATTATGTAATTAAAGCTTATTGAGTCTAGTTTCTAATGAAATAAACAAAAACATATTTTAAATTCTGTACAATGAGAAATTTGATTCGTAATGAAGGGTGGTCAGATTAGTCAAACAGAGAAACATGGGAAACTTTGAGAAAATTCTGGTATTGATTGGATAAACCAAAAATTCTGAAAATTTTATGGATAGAAGATATATGAGTCTATTTTCAGGGAAAATTAACGGCACTTGATTTGGAGTTTCGTAGCTCCAGTTATAAATGAGTTAGTGACTGTTGCTCAGGAAGACAGCTTGCAGTGAAATTATGATTATGTGGTAAACATTGACAAAAATTTGTTAATGAGTTGCTTATTGATTTCTTATAAGCTTACTATGATCTGTAGGTGTGGTTGGCGAATATTGTAAGGGGTTAATCGTAGTTTGTATTTGAATAGTTAGATTAACGTGTTAGTAATCCAATTGTAGGCGGTTCGTGTGTGGATCTCAATCGAAGATATCGTCGCAAATGTGTGTAACTAACACCCTCTTTCTTAGTCTAGATCGGCAAAAGTCGAAAAGTCGAAATGCCGAAAAACGGTATTTTGTAGATTTGCGAGTGTGCGAATGCTCGTGAGGTAAATCGATTAATGTTTTTGGTAAGTTACAATATTTGGACTACAAAGTGCATGATTTCTGTGCCCTCGATATTTTTGGGCCTAATGGGCCAAAATTGGAATGATGGGCCAACGGACCCAATTTCGGTAAGAACCCTCGATACGTGATTCTGTAGTACGTGAAAGGTAGGAATATGCATGAAAAACCCTAAAATAGATAAATTACTGAAATACCTTTAAAAGTGAAAAATTTACAGTTTTACCCCTAGTAGATAAATTACTGAAATACCCCTAGGGTTAAATTGACCTAAATGCATGTTTGACTGTTGTTATTTACCGCATGCCATGTTGTTATTATCTGATGCATGGGATTGGGATATTGACGGAGGAAGTACTGAAAGTGGCTTGTCCACGTACTGGAGGCTTTACCTCAATTTATCGTTAATCGAGCGACAATCTTGCAAGAATGTGGAGTGTTGGGCTGGGTGGGTTGAGCTATCCTCACATGGAGTGTATGGCTGGTACGGGTGGAGTGTAGTGGTTGGTGGGTTGAGTAGTCTCCCCAAATCGGCTTGCATATGTTTCTTGATGCTGCATGTATTTTGAAATGGGCCTATGGGCCATCATTATATCTGAATAAGGGCTAAGGCCCGGTTTATTGTAATCTGAAAGGGCTTTGGCCCAGCACCATCATTACTGAATGGGCTTAGGCCCAATGGGCTTGAGCTAACTTGGGCTTTGAATGGGTTTTCCTTACACACTGAGTTTCCCCAAACTCACCCCTTTTATTTTCATCCATGTAGGAAATCCCCAACCATAGTGGGCTTGGAGCTGTGAGGGAATTCGAAGTGGCCACCCGTTCTGAAAGTTTGATTTTCTTCTAGTGAACTGGACATCATTTTATTACGTTTAAGGTTTTGGGCTTTTAAATGTAATAAGGCCGCTTATTTATTTTTGATGGTTTTTAATATGTATTACTAAGATAGGTAATACTTATTTTAACTGTTGAAATTGGATAGCTTTAGGGCGCGTTTTCAAAAACAACAGTTGATTTCAAAATAACACGACAACAAGCAAAGCTTCCGCAATGAAAGTATTTTCCAAAATTAATCACTTTTCCTAAAAATGACTTAATCAAATCGGTTTCCTAGAAATATCCATGACGTTAAGGTGTGGCAATGGCGGTATGCATGTCTAGGATTGGATCCGAAGGGGCTTGGTACTTAGCGATCCGATGTACTCACCACCTCTTTTCCGGTTTCCTACGGTGCACGACTTCCATTCACTTTAATCCTTAATGAATTAATCTTTTGAACATCAAGTACGATTTTCTGGACTTAGAATGGAAATTTTTTTTAACGTTTTTGATGTGGCATGCCGGATCCGGCCATAACTTCTGGGCCGGGTTTGGGGTGCTACATTACAAGTTTACTATGATTATTATATGATTTAAGTAAATGTTAAATTTCTTACACTATTCAGCAATTCTGTTTATAGAAATACCACTGAGTTCATATTCAGCGTACGGTTTGTTTCCGTGCGTAGTTTAGGTTAAAGACAGATCATCAAATTAGCATCTTAAGCTGATCCCGAACTCAAAAAGGTAAAGCATGTTAATTATCGATAGTGGCATGTACCTAGGATGTATTAAGTGTGTCATATTGAATCGTGATTGTAATAGTGAAATAAGTAAATTGATAATTGATAATGATACGTGATAAGTGTTTAAAAGTTAAGTATTGGATAATATATAAAATGCGTTTAGATTGGTATTTGTATTGGTTGTGGATTGAAATTTACAAGATTGGTAAAATTTTTAAAATACAAGGTTCATTTTGAGTTCACATAGTTTGTCACACGAGTGTGTGCCTTGGTTGCCACGGCCGTGTCTTAAATTCAGTTTAGTACACGGATAGGCCACACGGACGTGTTCTATGACCGTGTTAAAAAGTCAGTGCTGCACACGGGCTAAGGACACGGGCATGTTAATTTAGCCACACGGGCGTGTGGTACTGTTCATAAAGAAATTGTACGAAAAATTTTCTAAGCCTACGATCAAACCCCGATTGGATTTAAATGTATATAGTAAACACTGTGGGCCCATTAAGGATTTAATAAGATTCATATCATGTAACATTACTCAAATATTTCCGTTTCAGGTGTTAAAGGACTGTAAAGACCGGTAATGCTCTGTAATCCTATTCTGGCGATGGGACGGGGTTTGGGGGTGTTACAGCGATGAATCGTAAATGGACCGGACCAATGTGATTTTAGCTTACCTGGAAAGAACTTTAGTCTAGAATTAAATAGCAAAACTCTCTGACCTAATTCAAATTCTCAAACTCGAATGTGCTTGTCATGCCATTTCTTAAGCCTTTCCTTGAGTAATTTGGCATTTTCGTAGGAGAATAGCCGGAGTTCCTCTAGCTCATTGAGCTGGAGCATCCGTTTCTCTTTAGCAAGCTTAGGATCCAAGTTGAGTTGTCGAAGAGCCCAGTAAGCCTTGTGCTCTAACTCTAAGGGTAGATGACATGCTTTCCCAAAGACCAACCAATAGGATGAAATCCCTAAAGGTGTCTTGTATGCTGTTCGGTAAGCCCATAAAGCATCATCCAGCCTTTTGGACCAATCTCGTCGATTTGGGAAAACTACCTTCTCAAGTATGCCTTTGATCTCTTTATTTGCCAATTTAGCTTGCCTATTCGTCTGTGGATGGTAAGCTGTTGCAACCTTGTCTTTCACTCCGTGCTTGTCTAACAACCATTTTAACCACTTGTTCACAAAGTGGGACCCTTCATCACTAATGATAGCTCTTAGGGTTCCAAACCTTGTGAGCACGTGTTTCTGCAAGAACTTAATTACAACCCTAGTATCGTTTGTCGGATAAGCTTCAGCCTCGACCCATTTGGACACATAGTCTACTGCTACCAATATATACTTGTGACCAAAAGACGGAGGGAAAGGACCAAGAAAGTCAATACCTGTAACGACCCAAAATCCGTGGGCACCAGAAAAGTATGTTATCGGGCCTCCGTCTTAGTGAAATAAGTTCGAAAATAATTATTAAAAATATTTATGAGCCTAGTGGTGTGTCTAATTAGGTTTTAATTAAGAAAATTTAGCTTAATTTAGAGTAATTAGCAAAAAGAATTAAATTGAATAAGAGGTAAAAGTTTAATTCTAAAACAATAGAAAGTAAAAGGGCCAAAATGGCAAATATGCCAATAAGTAATGGTTGAGGCAGCATAAATGTATTAAAATCTAAGATTTTATTTAGATTATATATATTATATAATATTGTATAATTGATTATTATAATTATTAATTGTTATGGTTTTATATTATTATTAGTATTATTATTAAATAAATTAAATAGTAGAGAATTGTATAGTAATAAAAATATTGGTATATTTGTAATAAATAGATACATGTGTACTTGTTATAAAATAATTTGTTTACTTAATATTAAAGTAATAGATAATTAGATTAAATTAAATTATTGATAATTAAATAATTATATCATAATATTTATTTTTATGTTAAATAAAGTATGATTATGACAAGTGTAAGGTGATAAAAATATACATATGTAATGATAATATTTATACAATTATAATATTTTATTTAAATTAGTAGATATTTATTATTTATTATTATTATAATTAAGAGATATTTATTAATTAAATAATATAATTAAATAAAATTATGACAAATGTAGGGTGGTGATATTGGACAAATGTAAAACATGTGTGTGTACAATTGTTATATATATAATTGCTATTAAATAGATATTTATTAATTAAATATAAATTAAATTAAATAAAGTAAAAAAAAAGAGATAAAGCATAAAATAAATAGAAACCAAACAAACAGAATAGAAAACAGAAGCATTCGAAAACAGGGGAGAAAAAGAGAATGAAAGAGAAAAAGGAAAAACTATAGATTTGAAGCTTGAAACTTTGATTGGTAAGTCAATTAAGTCCTTTTTAGTTAATTTTGATGTTTTAGAAGCTTTAGAACAAAGTTTTGTTGAAATTAAGTTAAGGTTTTGAAAGTTTTTAGGTTCTTGAACATAGTTCATGTTGAGCAAAATAATGAATTAGGGATTTAATTGAATGAATTTTAAGTTAGAATTGAATAAAGGATTGAATTGTAAACTAAGCTATAAGTTTTGAGTTTTAGGGATTAAATTGAAATAAATTCGAAATTATGAAAATATGATCAAAATTAAATGTGAGTTTGGCAAGAAATTGAGTAGCAAAAAGGTATGAATTGAGAAAGAAAAATTTATAGGTTTAGTTGGGATTAAATTGGAATTAAAGTAAAAGTTAGATAAAAATTTCAGCATTTAAATTGTATTATGCTAATAATTATGAAATTATTTTAATTTTTCGTAGCTAATATCGAGCCTGAAGCATCAGCCCAAAAAGGAAAAGGAAAGATCGTCGAGGATTAAATCTAAAGAGAATTCTGGTTTGTATCACTATAACTCAAGCTTTATAATTAATGTGTTTAATTTAATATGAATGTATGGTAAGTATTTTAAGGTAAGCATTTAATGAACTAATAAAATTTGTGATTGGGTATTAAAATTGAGATTGATACTGAACTGAATTATGGGATACTGAATATTGTTTTGAATATCGAATTGAACTGTGAAATTACTGAATAATATTACGTATATTGCGTTGAACTGTAAAATTTCTAATGAAGTGAATTACTGTATTACTGTGAAAATTGATCAAAGTAATAAATTATAATTAATATTGAATCGAAATGAAAATTGTACTGAAAAATGATTTAAATACCCTATTAACTAGTTAGGCTAGTCGGATATAGTTGGCATGCCATAGGATATGGAAGAGTACGGGTTTTTACCGGCTTACTGATTAGGCATTTATGTGCCGACTACTATTACTGTTACCATTATTGTTACCGATTCGACACTTTGTGTGTCGAATCTTATCAAATTCTTATTCTTGTTTGATTTGTTCCGATGAGGTACTTCAATTACTGCGTCTTTTCTTTATTCTTGTTCCGGCCCGGTAGATGAAGCACTGTATGCCGTACTGGTGTGTTGGTTGGAATCCGTGTATCCGCCGAGTCCGAGTCAAGTTAATAGGGACAAATGAAATAAATCTACTGATAAAACTAAATTTGAATGATATGGCATATGTGAAAGTTGAGAATTGAAATAAAGAAATAAGAATGGTATATATATAATTGAATGACAACATAAAAAGATTAAATTGTTCATTAAGTGATGATAATTGTAATGTAAAAGTATGTGTGTGATTGAATGTATTTAATTATAAACTAAATTATAGTGATACTACTGGGTATATGCATACTCAGCGTACGGTTGTTTCCGTGCGCAGGTTGTAGAAGTCAAGTACTGAACCAGCATCCAAAACCAGAGCCGACTTCAGCAAACTTTTGGTGATGTATATTTTCTTTTGGTAATATGGCATATACATAGGATGTGTATAAAGGTTATTATGTTTTGGATATAAATGGTTTTAAAATGTTAGTATTACAAGTCTAAGAATTATAATGAAAAAGTTTATCCATTTCAATTTAATTAGCACAATGATAAATTTAAATTAATATTATATTGATTAAGTTGATTAGAAGGTAATTAGAATAGAAAATGAATGTGTGAAATAAATTGGTTGAATTGGTTATGTTTGAAATGGATATGGTTTTAATTGCAGGGGGTTTTATGTAAAAATAAGCAGAAATGCTGTCGAAATTTATAAAAAAAAAAAAGCTGGAGTACTTAAACGAGTCCCGTTTCACTTAAATGTATGTTTTAGACTTTGAGAGTTCAATATAGGGATTTAGTAATTAAATTATGCTATGAATGTTATTTTATTTGTGAATTATTCATAAGTTGTCTGATACGTCCAATAATGCCTCGTAACTCTATTCCGGCGACGGTTCGGGGTTAGAGGGTGTTACAATACCCCATACATCGAACAATTCCACCTCAATGATGTTTGTTCGAGGCATCTCATTCCTGTTGGTGATATTTCCAACCCTTTGACATCGGTCACAACTCTTTACGTACGCGTATACATCCTTAAATAGTGTTGGCCAAAAGAATCCGGCTTGCAATACTTTGGCCGACGTACGAGTACCTCCGAAGTGTCCCCTACTCGGAGCTGAGTGAAAATGGTATAAAATCTTTTGTACTACATCTTCTACCACACATCTCCTGATCATCTAATCTGCACACCTTTTAAATAAATATGGCTCTTCCTAGAAATAGTACTTAACATCATGAAGAAACTTTCTCCTTTGTTGATAAGTCTTATCAATTGGCATCAAACCACAAGCTAAATAGTTAGCAATATCAGCAAACCAAGGGTTACTATGGACATGACTTACCTTCAGTATGTGTTCATCTGGGAATGTTTCCTGAATCGGTATATTAGGAGAATTCCCTTCTTGCGGCTTCAATCTGGACAAATGATCTACTACTTGGTTTTCTACTCCCTTTCGATCTTGAATTTCTAGATCAAACTCTTGAAGTAGAAGCACCCACTGGATCAATCTCGGCTTAGCATCTTTCTTGGCAAGTAAGTACTTGATTGCCAAGTAGTCCGTATAAACAGTTACTTTGGTACCTACAATATAAGATCGAAACTTGTCAAAAGCAAATACAATAGCTAGTAACTCTTTTTCTGTTACCGTATAGTTCAGTTGAGCTCTTGTAAGAGTTCGGCTTGCATAGTAGATGGGATGAAAAACTTTGTTCCTTCGTTGGCCCATGACAGCTCCTATCACAAAGTCGCTTGCGTCACACATTAATTCAAATGGCAAATCCCAGTCTGGTGTGACAATTATGGGTGCCGTAACTAATCAACTCTTCAAACCCTTGAAAGCCTTTAAGCATTCATCATCGAACTTGAACGTCGTGTGCTTCTCCAATAATTTGCATAAGGGTTTAGCAATTTTGGAGAAGTCCTTGATAAATCTTCAATAGAACCCGGCGTGACCCAAGAAGCTCCTAACACCCTTTACAGATGTTGGAGGTGGAATCTTCTCAATAACATCTACCTTTTCTTTGTCTACCTCGATTCCATGTCTCGTTATCCGATGCCCTCGAACAATTCCTTCTTGTACCATGAAATGACACTTTTCCCAGTTAAGTACTAGGTTTGTTTCCTCGCATCGTCTTAGTACCTTAGATAGATTGGCTAAGCAATCATCGTAAGTATCTCCGAACACTAAAAGGTCATCCATAAAAACTTCCAAGTATTTTTCAACCATGTCAGTAAAAATAGACATCATACATCTTTGAAATGTAGCAGGTGCATTACATAAACCAAATGGCATGCGTCTAAATGCAAATGTACTGTACGGGCAGGTGAATGTTGTCTTGTACTGATCTTCCGGTGCTATTGTAATCTGATTATACCCCAAGTATCCATCGAGAAAACAGTAATAGTCTCGCCTCGAGAGTCTATCCAGCATCTGGTCCAAGAACGGTAAAAAGAAGTGATCTTTCCTAGTCGCCTTGTTCAGTTTCCAGTAATCGATGCAAATCCTCCATCCCGTAACTGTTCTAGTTGGTATCAACTCATTGTTCTCATTTTTTACAACTATGATACCTCCCTTCTTTGGCACGCACTAGACTGGACTTACCCATGAACTGTTTGAGGTGGGATAAATGATACCACATCTAACCACTTGATAATCTCCTTTTTCACCACATCCTTCATGATGGGGTTCAGTCTTCGTTGTCCATCAATCGTCCTTTTTTCGCCATTTTCCAGGATAATCTTGTGCATACATATAGTTGGACTAATACTACGGATATCGGCTATGGTCCATCCGATAGCCTTCTTGAATTGTTTCAACACCAAGATGAGTTTTTCTTCTTGCTCAGTAGTTAATTCTACTGAAACAATCACAGGCAAAGTAGACGCGTTACCTAAATAAACATATTTCAAATGTGAGGGTAGTACTTTCAGTTCTAATTTAGGTGGCTCCTCGATTGACGCTTTAGGTTGGGCATACTCCTTTTTCTCTAACTCCAAAGATTCAAAGCGAGATTACGGATTAAACCTCCTTTGATCAGCTTCTAACAAAGCTAAATATTCCTCATCCTCTTCATCATTTGGAGGATCTGATGTTAGAATTTGTTCTAATGGATCTTCAACATAGTTGAGCTCCTTTTTCACTATTAAATCCTCTAAATCGGATAATGCAGAACAATCATCAATTGTGTCAGGAAATCACATAGACTTAAAAACATTAAATGTTACCTGATCATCCTGAACACGCATCGTAAGTTCACCCTTCTGCACATCGATAAGGGTCCTTCCAGTTGCTAAGAATGGTCTTCCTAGGATAATCGGCACTTCTTTGTCTACTTCAAAATCTAGGATAACAAAATCAACAGGAAAGATAAATTTATCTACATGTACCATTACGTCCTTGATTTTTCCTTCTGGATGTGCTAAGGACCGATCTGCTAGTTGAAGTGTAACCGTAGTAGGTCTGACTTCACGTATCCCTAACTTTCTAAATATTGACATAGGCATCAAGTTTATACTTGCACCTAAATCACATAATGCCTTACCACAATATGTTGCTCCAATGTTGAAAGGTATGGTAAAACATCCAGGATCCTTCAGCTTTGAGGGTAGTTTGTCTTGAATATATGCATTGTATTCCTTCGTTAGAGCTATCGTCTCAAATTCTCCGAGTTTCATTTTTTTGACAGGATATCCTTCATGAATTTGATGTAGTTTGGCATTTGCTCAAGTGCTTCAACCAACGGGATGTTGATGTGAAGTTGGTTGAGTTCGTCTAGAAATTTCTTGAATTGAATCTCCTGCTTTTGCTTTTGAAGTCTTTGAGGGTAGGGTGGTGGTGGTTTCTTTACTGGAACTGGTTGGTTCGTTTTCTGCGGTAATTTTGTATTTAACGGAGTTGTTAGTTGATCAGAATTAGCTGGTTCTGGAATTACCTTGTCAGGTTTTGCAGATTTTGGTTCTTGTGAAACTGAAATTTCAACACTCGGTTGAACTTTCTCTGAGTCTTGAGCATCAGCTGGCTCCTTTTCAACTTCGATAGTGTTGGGCTCTACTGTCTTTCCGCTCCTCAATGTCAACGCTTTACAATGTTCCTTCCCCAGTTTCTTGGATTCTCTGTATCACTAGATAAAGCACCTTGTGGTCGGTTCTTGAATTCTGTAGCAAGCTGGCCCATTTGGTTTTCTAGATTCTTCAATGTAGCTGCTTGGCTTTAAGGCATCATTCTTCGCCATGTATGCCTTCAATAAACTCTCTAAGCTATTGGATGATTCAGCCTAAGCTGGTTTCTGAACTTGTTGGGAAAAACTAGGCAGCTGAGTTGGTCTAGGTTAGACGTAGTTGTTACTGGTTCCAGCCCCTTGGTTACTCCAGGAAAAATTCGGGTGGTTTCGCCACGATGAGTTGTAGAAGTTGGATTGCAGTCCTTGCCTTCCTCGATTTTGGTTCTAATTACCCATGTAATATACGGATTCGGGGTTTGATGGACATTCTTCGAACAAATGTCTCTCCCCATAATAACATAGGCTATACTCTCAAATTGGTGAGGTGGTTGGGCTACAAAACTGTTAGACTCATTAGAAGTAAGATTCTTAAGCATTGAGGAAATTGAAGATACCTGAGATGCGAGTGAAGTGAGAGCGTCCACTTCATGTATTTCAGCGACTCATCTTCCTGACGTGGCTCAATTGGTTGGCCATTGATAATTATTACTGGCGATCCTCTCGATGATTTCGTAAGCCTCATTATAAGACTTAGAAAGGAGAGCACCGTTAGCAGAAGCGTCCACTACCATCCTCGTCTGAACATTGAGACCATTATAAAATGTCTCAAGTTGGATGCAATGTGGGATTCCATGGTGAAGGCATTTCCGTAATAGCTCTTTGTATCATTCCCATGCCTCATACAAGGATTCATCATCCATTTGTTGGAAGGCAGTGATCTCGTTCCTCAACTTAGCATTCTTGCTAGGCGGGAAATACTTCATGAGAAATCTTTCGGCTAACTCTTGCCATGTAGAGATTGATTTTGGTGGCAATGAATTCAACCAAGCTTGAGCTCTGTCCCTTAGTGAGTACGGGAATAGCTTCAATCGTAATGCATCTTCGGTAACTCAAGCTAATTTGAAAGAGTCACTCACCTCCATAAATAGTCTTAGGTGAAGATGAGGATCTTCGGTAGGCATTCCATCGAATTGGCCCACTGTCTGAAGCATCTGGAACATGACTAGCTTCAGCTCGAATTGTTGTGCCTCGATTTCGGGTCTCATAATGCCCGGATTAAGATTGTTAAATACTGGCACGACATATTGTCTTAAGGCTCTATCCCTATCGTTAGCAATAAGGATAGGATTTTAAGCAAGGTTTGCTCCATTTCCTTGATTCATATTCTCGAAATTCATTCTTTCAGTCCTTCTCTGATTCGCTTGTCTTCTTCGCTATCGAAAGGTTAGTTCTATCTCAGGGTCTACAGGGACTAAGTCAATAATCTGGTCAATACTCATAAACACCTGAATTATCAAAGAAAAATTAATTAAGTTAAAGATTAAATAGAAAAATAAACCAAAATGTATGACTAACAAATTCACAAATAATGACTTTTTTTAAAACAGTCCCCGACAACGGTGCCAAAAACTTGGAACGATAGAAAAATGTGCAAGTGTACACAATCGTAACAAGTAATAAAGTGACAAGTAAATGTCGAGTTATCGTACCCACAGGGACTGTAAAAAGAATTACTTATGAAAGTATTTGTAAAACACTTTGGTGAGGTAAAAATAATTTGATTTTGAAAGATGGTCAAAAACTATTTAAAAACTAAGTAAATAATTAAAATAACCAAAAGAGTTCTAGTGCACGATTTCAAATAAGATTTAATCAATGTAACATACTTGTGTTGGATTAATTATATTTCTTTAACTTAGAATTATTAAACTCATGTTTACATTGTTACGAATAAATTCACAGCAACCCGATAATTTGCTAACTTATGAACAAATTTACATACAAGAATCTATCCATCTCTTGACATATCCCTATGTCAATTCAACCGACTAAATAGATTCTAGTAAGCAAACATGTTATTGCACATACATACTCATTAAATTGAACCAATCTCTTGCATATCCCTATGTCAATTCAACCGATTAATAAAATCTAATAAGCATATAAAAGACTATGGGAAGTAACAAGGCATCCTTACCTTGAAACAATTTAATCACAATAATCTTGCAAGTTATGCAAGGCAATAATATCGCCAGATACATTGCTAATTTAACCTTCAGCTACCTTAGTAGAATAAACATGCACTGATTAAGTACTGTGTCAATTAATTACAATTGCAATCCGTTTAAATAATTAATTCGTTAGTTACCTCACAGTCGTAACACAAGAATAACTTAGGCATGATTTTACTTAATCAAGCATCTTACCGAGGCTTATAACAACATAAACACAATTTTAACAATTCAACTAGGCAGAATATAATCAACCCAACACAAACATAATTTAAGCTGAATTGATTAAAATGACCATTTCAATAGCATAAATATTCATAACCATGTTCGTCAAAACAACAATAAAATTTAAAGAGATAGGGAACAAGAAGCAAATCCGTGTTTCTCCGTGGCTTGACTAGTTGCTCCACTCTTCGTACTTCGTTGGCCTTGGCTATCAAGGTGGCTTATGAACACCTAAATTACTGCTCCAAATGGCTAATGAGAGCCTCTTTCCCAAGAGAAGAAATTGGCACTTGAACAAGAGGGAATGAAATGGAAAAAATGAGAGGAAAGTGAGAGAGGGAATAAGAGAATGATGTGAAGTGAGAGATGCTTTGAATGATCAGCAAGGGGTGGCTTTTATAGCTGATTGTTGCTACTAAAAATAGAAAATTCCAGCAGCCAAAGAGCCCTCCCTTGGCCGGCCACACACATGGCAAAGTTGAGAGTTTCAACTTTGCTATTTTAAGCTTGGGGCAAATCTACAAAGCCATAAATTAAGGTGGGGTTTGAATGAAATTTAGAAGTCTTTTGAGGGCCTTTTTGCAAGCATATTTAATCAGCTAAAATGCTGATTTGGGTCAGCATATGGACGGTTCTGGGCTGCCCATTTAGTGGCTGGTTCGGTTCACTCAATTTGGTTCGACCAGTGCGGTTCAACTGGACCATTTCTCCATAATTAATTAAAAATAATTTATTTAACCCAAATTAAATGGGGAATAAATTAAAATTAATTAAATTATGAATTAATACACATTTCTGGACCGTGTTAGGCTAGAAATTAAAGTGCCTCGATACTTCAAATTGCTTCTCGATTTTGTGCTTTCAACAGTGTCAGTTGAGTCAATTTTCGCCCTTTGCGCGAATCTGTCGAAAATAGTCAAAATTAATCAAAATTAAGTATAAAATTAAATAAATTCACCATGTTCATATTTTTAAAATGATTTATAATATTTAATTATTTTTCGACAAGAATTTAACCGGATTTACATAAATTTAAAAAAAATTTGGTATGAAAAAGTATATATAATTTTTTGTGTTTCCAGAGACCAAGGAGAAGTGTTAGAAAGTGGCCTTCCATGTAGCTCCTACACCAGCAAGCAGTCCAAGCAGTTCATGCCAAGGTTGCAAGCTGTCGAGCCAAGTTCTGTTGTTCATCTTTGTTTCATTTTGTTACTTTGGTTAATGTAATGAATTCTAGTTTAGTTAGAACTATGTTTGTTTGATGATTGATGTAATTAGGTGGTGATTGAGCTGATAAATCAGCTTTGTTCATTTGTACAAGTTATTTACCTATTTTCCATGTAATTAGTGGCATTAGATAAGCATTAGGTGAAAATTTTGACTTGTTTTGCTCTGTCAATGACTGATAAATGTAATGGCAATATGCCAATGTTCTCTCTTAATGAAATCCATCTGATTTTATTCATATATTCTCCATTGTTTTCTTGTTTTTTTGTTCTGTTCTTGTTCTCAAGCAAATTTCTTCACCAAGTCACGAGGCTTGTTGAACAAGTTTCCTGTTCTGCTTGCTGAGCTTTGTTCTAAACACCAACAAGAACAACTGGTTAACCCAAAAGTAAACTTAAATCTTTGCTGAAAATTCTAACAAACTTGCACCTTGCATCTCTATAACCAAAACATAAATCTAATAAAGCCCAATCAAAATCATCATCAACATCAACATAACAACAAACAAACAAACCCGACCGAATTTAGGAAAACAAAAGTTTATCACAACGTGCAAGCGTTGACAGCATTATTGAATTGCTCAAACTAGCTTGGCTTTGGAGGATGATCACCTTCTTCGTCTTCGAGCTTCAAACAAGGTCACGAACCATTTGGGCTTACCGGTTCTAAGACAACCACATCCCATTGCCGCTCCAAATATGAATCCAAATCCATAACCGATCGCAACAACTTTCCACCCAAATTCAAGCTTTGAGCCATCGTCTTCGTGAGAGTTCATCCACGGTGCAGGAGGTGGTTGTCCCAACACGTTGTTGTTGCAGCCTCTAGAGAGTGGAACGCCACATAATCCCACATTTCCTTGGTACGAACCATTTTCATAAGTGTTGAACTGCTTGCCTTTTGGTATGGGTCCAACAGGTTGATTACATGAAACGTTGAAGGAGGAAAGGAAGGTCAAATCTAGCAATCCCGTTGGAATTTGCCCACTCAACTCATTGGACGAAAGATCCAACCATTCAAGCCTAGTCATGTTTCTAAGTGAAGATGGTATATGCCCAACGAGATTGTTATGAGAAAGATTAAGACCCCGTAGCGAACTAAGCTCTCCGATGTCTCTTGGAATCTGTCCTTCAAAGTTGTTGCATGAGAGATCAATGCTTGTGAAAATAGTTAAAATCTTCACCAATTCAATCTCAAACCCTTTAACAGCTATAGCAACAGAATAATCATACAAGTAATTTCTTTCCCCCATGTATCTCACACCTTTGCCATCGTCAATAATATTGATCATTCTTTTGAAATTTTTTATGTAACCGGTTGGCAGAGGGACAAAAAAGTTGTTGCAGGAGAGATCAACTATTCGCAATTTCAGAAGAGACCGAGGACTCGTAGCAGCCGTTATTGGACCATGGAATCTGTTGGAACGGAGTACAAGAACTTGCAACTCTGATAATGCCTCGATCCAATGAGGAAAGCTATCATTTACCATGTTGTTGCGAGCATCTAGAACTTGCAGCTCTTTGCAGTTGGTGATTGAAGGTGTCAACGGCCCTTCCAAATGATTGCTATTCAAGTTCAGATTCTTTAAAGCACATCCCTTAGCAAAAATCGAGGTAATGGCTCCATGGAGCTTATTCATCTTCAAGTTCAACGATGAAAGACTCTGGCTAAAGCTTCCGATGCATTGTGGGATGATTCCACTGAAATCATTATGAGACAAATCGAGAATCTCAATAAACTTCATATTGCAGATACCAGACAACGTTCCGACTAAACTATTGTTTGAGACTGATAGGAATCTGATGTTAGGGGGTAATTTTGGGAGATCACCTTCAATAAAATTGGAGTGGAGGTCAAATACGTCAAGCTTTTTGAGATTTTGAAGCTCTGAGAACATGTTCAAACTTATTGTACCGTTTAGCTCATTCGACGATATATCAAGGGAAGTGAGGTCCACAAGTTTAGAAATTGAGCTTGGAATCGGACCACGAAAGCTGTTATCTTTCAATATTATTTTAATTAGAAGTCTGTTTTGGAATTCACTGATATGACCATTGAATTGATTGTTTCCAAGATTTAAATAAAGTAAACGAGGAATGGTATAAAGCCAAGATGGTGTTGTACCACTAAGTAAATTATTAGATAAATCAAGAAGGGCTAGATTTGGAAATGCATTTTGGTTATCAGGAAGAAAGCCCTCCAATTGGTTATCATTAAGGGTAAGAATGCTCAGTTTTGCGAGGTTTGTAAGTGAAGATGGAATCTTACCACTAAAATAGTTAAATGAAAGGTATAAGGGGTCTAGCTGAGATAGATTTCCTAGTGATCGAGGAATTGATCCAGAGAAGTTACTAAACAATAGAGCCAAAACCATTAAAGACTTTAAATCGCCAAATTATTCAGGCAATTCTCCAGAAAAAGACGCTTCGGATGCACTCAAACTAACAAGGGGACTGCTCCAATTGGATTTTGGAAACTGACCAGTGAGTTTAGGGTTTTCATCCAATCTCAGGTACTCGATGTTGGGAAGTTTGAAAATGTTGTCTGGCAATTTTCCCCGCAAATGACAACCAAAAAGACTAAGAGATGTGAGAGAGTAAGAAAGATTGACGAAGGAATTAGGATCAATGGATGACATGTCTATTCCATCCAAATAAATCTCCCTTACCTTTGTCAAGTTCCGCACTATTTCGTTTACAGCGAATTTTTCAAGTTTCAAAATTGGCCCAGGCGCTTGAAAGCCAATGAGATCCGTAGTTGGACGGTAGGAAAGATGCAGTGAAACTAAATTGGAGAGATAGGAGATTCCGTAGGGAACAAGACCTGAAAACCATGAATAGGAAAGGTCAAGATGTGTTGAGCTTGGAAAGCGACCGAAGTTGGAGGAAATTTCGGATTTCCTGAAATCATTGAAGGATAAATCCAGCCTCTGTAAACTTGAAAGGAGGAAAAAGGTGGTGTTGGAAGGGAATGTGCCAGAAAGGCAACTGCAACTGAGGTCAAGGCTGATGACTTCACCGGTGATGTTGTCACAACTCACTCCATCCCATAAGCAACAATCTGTACCCTGCTTCCATGAGGTGGTCTTAGCCTTAGGATTAGAATATTCACAATTTTTACATGCAGTTTGGTTAATGGAAAAGTGGGTTTTGAATTGGAACAAGGCAGCACTTTGGTTAGGAGAGCACAAATGTGTTGGTGAAGGAGAAGAACATAAAACTGATATGAAATGGGAACAAAGTAATAGACAGAAGGTAGGGGAATGGTATCCCATCATGGTAATTCCAGGGACGTATAATGCGATGGTTAAGAGTATTAAGACCGATGAGCATGAATATTTATAATAGTAAGTTTTCAAATTTGTATAAAAAAGTAATTAAAAATGAAAAAGAAAAGAAAAGTCAAATGAAGAAACAATAATAGTAGAAGAAGGTTGACTATTGTTGGGCAACAAAGTGTTGAGAAAGGATAGACAACACACATTTGGTCTGTTTTCAGATACCTCAATTGCAAGTCGATATATAAATTCACCAGAAAAAACAAGATGTAATATAGGAAATCACATTTTTTACGCTAAAAACTTGTACAACAAAATTACTACTCAATACTCAAAAGCAAAAATTAGTCACTCATTCTTTTAAATTTATTTTTTTATTTTTAATATTATACATGTCTATTTTATAATTTATATTTAGAATTTATGGTTATTCCTTTTCAATAATATTATTTCTACTTTTCTTTATAGTTGTTGAATGATAATGAAATTCATTAATGAGCAAGAAAAGAATTATGGCAAAAGACAAGGGGAAGAAAAGAGTGGTAGGGTGTGGCCAATGTTGTCGGCTTTGTATAGTATTGGAGCCAGGATTTCCATCCATTATTTTTACAATATGATTTTTGGGTATTAAATAGTACATAAGCAATTAAGCATCAAATAAAAACAAAGATTGTGTACTTGACTAAAAAGTTTAAATCTAATAGTATATAATGTTGGTATATTTTCAAATATTTATAGTATTTTAATAATTATGTAATTAATTAAAAGATAAATTTTTTGTCATTAGTCAAAAGTTATATCATTTGATTTTTAAAAGAATTATAACTATTCAAACAATATTATTTGAATAGTTATAAAATTAAATGAATAATAATAATTATTTTTTATTCATAAAGACTCCTATTGAAAGATGACTCTATGAAGAGACATGAAAATTCTTATAAATAGGAATAAGATTTCATTTGGAAATCATACCAACAAGTTCTAAAAGTTCTTCTATCCTTCCTCATTTTCTAATATTATTAGATTATTCTATAAAGAGTTACTGCAGAAATTCTTTGTAGAAATTGAGTTTCTTGTTATATTACTTAATGCTTAGTGGACTATTCTCGTCAATGCAAAACGCAAATAGTCATTAGCTTCATTGTATCCTCGAGGTTAATTTGTTTGGAACTCATTTGCACATCGAAGATAGATTGGGGCGAATATAACCTTAAAGATAGTGGCTTGATACATACCTTGGAGCCTTGTCCTATTTCTTCTTTTTCTATTCGAGATTTTCCTCACAGAAGATTTGTACTAACAATTTTAAGGTTATATTTCATGGTGACTACCACAACACATGAAAGTGGAACACTAAGGGAATTGCCTGCCAACTTTGTCAAACGTGATCGGTTAGATAGTGACAATTTCCGACGAAGGCAGAAAAAGATGCACTTCTTATTATCAACTTTGATGATTGCTTATGTTTTAAACACTCCAAGACCTGAAGAGAATGAAAACGAATCTGTTGTTGCAACCCGAGAAAGGCAAAAATGGGACAATGATGATTACATGTGCACAGGCCATATATTGAATGGTTTATCTGATGGTTTGTTCGACACCTACCAAAATAAGGTCACCGCTAAAGAATTATGGGACAAATTGGAAACAAGATACAAGACCAAAGATGTTACAAGTAAGCAATTTCTTGTCAGTCGTTTCAATAATTATGAAATGGTTGATAGCCGTTCTGTTATGTAACAATTTCGTGATAGTGAAAAGATGTTGAATCAATTTAAGCAATATGATATGAAAATGGATGAAATGATTGTTGTATCCTCCATAATAGACAAACTTCCTCTATCTTGGAAAGACTTTAAAAGAAATCTAAAACATAATAAAGAGGAAATATCTCTTGAGACTTTGGCAAATCATCTTCGTATTGAAGAAGAATATCGAAAGCAAGATCAGAATCTAAATTCTGAAAATGCCAAAGTGCATGTGGCGGAGGAAGTACAGACTACTAAACCATTCAAGAGAAAGTTCAAACAAACTGATAAAGCACCTAAGTTCAAAAAGAAACAAAAGAGCTCATGCTATCATTGTGATAAGCTAGGACATTTCATGAATGAATGTCGATTTTTAAAGAAGAAATTATCTTCTAAGGCTGATAATAACGAAAAGTTCGTTGCAATGATATCTGAAATTAATATGGCATAAGGTGATAATACATGGTGGATTGATACTGAAGCAACCAAACATGTGTATAAAGACAAAAGCATGTTCACAAAGTTCACACAATGTGAAAATGACAATGTCTTGTACATGGGAAATTTTTCCACCACAGCAATCAAAGGCAAAGTGTCTGTTGAACTACAATTCACTTCTAGAAAAGTTTTAACCTTAAATGATGTATATTATGTACCAGAAGTTAGGAAGAATTTAGTGTCTAGAAGTCTGTTGAATAAGTTTGGTTTCAAACTAGTTTTTGAGGGAGATAAATTTATCTCGTCTAAGGGAGGAATTTTTGTAGGGAAAGGGTATATGTATGAGAGTATGTTTAAACTCAATATTATTAATAAGAATAAAAATACTATTTCTGCTTATATGGTTGAATCTTTTTATTTATGGCATTATAGATTAGGTCATTTGAATTATAAAAATTGAATGACATGTATAAGTTAGATTTAATTCCTACTTTTAATAATAATATTGAAAAATACAATGCATGTATGTTAACTAAAATACAAGAAACCCTTTCCCTAAGGTTAAAAGGAAAACAAAATTGCTTGGTTTGATACTTAGTGATTTATGTAACATGCATAATACTCCTACATTAGGTGGAAAGAAATATTTTGTTACTTTTATTGATGATTGTTCTAGATATTGTTATGTATATTTATTGCATTCAAAAAATAAAGCGCTTGATAAATTTAAAGTTTATAAATCTGAAGTTGATCTTCAGTGTGAATTATTTATCAAGTGCTTAAGATCGGATAGAGGTGGAGAATATTATAATCCAAGTTATTTTGAATCCACTAGATTTATCCATCAAGTTTCATCCCCTTACACACCACAACAAAACGGTGTAACTGAAAGGAAAAATAGAGTCTTGACTGAAATGGTAAATTCCATGTTATCATATTCAGGTCATGGACAAGGTTTTTGGGGAGAAACTGTTCTAACAGCTTGTCATATATTGAATAGAGTTACTAATAATGATACTAAAAGAACCCCCTATGAACAAAGGAAAAAAAGGAAATCAAACATTAATTATTTGAAGGTTTGGAGTTGTAGAGCTATTGTCAAAGTTCCAACACCTAAATGTAAAAAGTTAGGTGAAAGAGGAATTGAATGCATATTTATAGGATATGCACATAATAGCAAGGTATATAGGTTCATGGTAATTGAAAAAAATTATTCAATTTCAATTAATACTATTATTAAATCAAGATATGTTATTTTTTATGAAAATAGATTTAATTCTATTTCAAGACAATTACAGCCACAACAATTGATTTATTCTTCATATGAGAATAAGATTCCATTGGAATAAATTCATAATAATGATGAATCTTGTCAAGAATTAAGAAGAAGTAAGAGGATTAAAAAGGTAAAATATTTTGGACCAGATTTCATTATGTTTCTTGTAGAAGGAAAATGTGAAAGAAT
Source organism: Gossypium arboreum (assembly GCF_025698485.1). Classification (NCBI taxonomy): domain Eukaryota; kingdom Viridiplantae; phylum Streptophyta; class Magnoliopsida; order Malvales; family Malvaceae; genus Gossypium; species Gossypium arboreum. Next base: position 107,561,668 of record NC_069070.1, on the reverse strand, counting down.
ATGCAATAAGATACATTATTGTTATAAAGGTTAATTACACCAACAATCACCCAACTTTGGGGTAGCTGACAAAATAGTCACCTAGGTTTCATTTCAGTCACTCAACTTTCAAAAAGTTACAAAACAGTCCCTTTTACCGTTTTCCGTCACAGACGTCATGAAAAGTGACATGGCAAGTAACGGCGTCCAATGGCAATCCAGCTGGCCGGTTAGTCTAACTTTATCAGTCTGTTGAAGCACTATTTTAGGGTTAGAAAAAAATAATAGAAGAAGAAGAGGAAGAGGAGGAGGAGGAGGAGGAGGAGAAGAAGAAGAAGGAGAAGAAGAAAAATAGAGATGCCTGAAGTGATTCTGGTGTGCCATTGTGGAAACCCAGACAAATTAAATACGTCTTGGTCCAATGACAATCCAGGTAGGAGGTTTTTTGGTGTAAGAAATTCGACAGTCGATTTCGAAAACCATGTCAATTTTTCAGCTGGTTTGATCCACCATTGACGCCCCATTTAAGAACTGTGTTGTTGGGTCTTCTGAAAAAAGTGAGGACATTGGAGGATGCAAGGAAGAGGGAGAGAAGAACCTGGTTATTGATGCTTGTAATTGTAACTGTTTTGTTGTTTTTAAAAGCTTAAAAATCATCTTTTGTTCATTGAAAACCAGCTTATGTTTTGTAATTTTGTTGCTGGTAAATTGTTGCTTATGTTGGTATACATGGCTGCTGGTATATTGTTGCTTAACATATGTGATACATGACTGCTAGTATACATGGCTAACCAGCTCATGTTGTTGTTTACAAACACTTGAAAGACTTGAAATGGGATATTTTTGTTGATTACAAATTATTTTGGAATATTTTTGTTGCTTAACATATGTTATAAATGACTGTTGGTATACATGGCTAACCAGCTCATGTTCTTGTTTACAAATTGCTAGAACAAGTATTATACATGGCTACTGGTATACATGGCTAACCAGCTCATTTCATTTGTATTTCTCAATACTCATATATCAGAAAAAGACAATAGATGGAAAAAAAACCTATGCATTTGTCAATTTTTCACACGTTAAAAGAGTAACAGATGGAAAAAACATATATATATATTTCTCAATTTTCAATTCTCACACATTTCTCAATAGTCACACATTTGCTAGAAAAGATAACAGATGGAAAAAAGAAACATATGCTAGAAGAGAAGAGATAACAAATAGCATGGATCAATGCTTATATATTAAGGTGAAAACGCCAAACTGTTTACAAAAGGAATGAGGGGCAAAATATTGCCAAATTTTCCTACAATTCACCACAATTGAACAGATGTGAATTGTAGGGAAATTTACAAAAATATTGAGTGACTATGCCTAAGTTTATCAACAGTAGCAATTATAGGCAAATTTACAAAAAAAATTATATGCCTAAGTTAATAAATCAGTAGCAGGAAAATTTACACATTTTCAAAAAGTTAACAAAATGCAGTCTGTTCACATTATCATCAATAGTCTGTCATGGATGACTCTTGAGTAAAAGGCATCTATCTAACAGTGGTTGGTTTTCTCTTGAATGGGAGCTTTTGTCTTAGGGCAGCTTGTTGATGAGTTGGGGCAGTAGGTAACTGAGTTAGGGCAGCCTGTTGAGTTGAGGTACCCTCTTGCTGATTTGGGGTAGTCTGTTGCTGAGTTGGGACACCAACTTTATATCTTTTAACCTACAAGGACAAGAGAAATCTGAAAAACAAACAAATTCATAAATAGAAGTGTACTGTAACTTAACTTAAGGCAAATGACTTACTAGAATGTTTTGGCCAACTTCCCCTTTGCAACTCCTCTTTTTGTGGCCTACTCTTTTGCATTTACTGCACCTTATCTCCACCCCTCTCTTACTCAACCTTTCTGTTGTTTGTGGTTCATCAAGTTTTTTCCTTCTCACCTTAATAGGTTTGCCAAGTGACCTTCTTAGTGGAGGAGGCAATATTGGTAGCATGTTTGACAAAGAGGCCCATTGTTTAGGACCCCTTACTAGACTTACAAAGTTGGAGTAAATTTGAAGCTGGGTTTGCTTGGTATACCAGGGTTGTACATAGGTCTCGGAGAACTCTTCTTTTAAATGAATGCAACTAATGCATGCATGCAAGGGATGCCAGTGAGATCCCAATTCCTACAGGAGCAGGAATTCTCAACTAAGTCCACCACATGTTGGCTCCTAGACCACATTCAACCTGATACTTGTCCCCACTGGCATGTGATGGAAACACCTAAAAAACAGTCAGCATGCTTATTTAAAACATAATCACTAAAACAACATTGTGAACAGCCTCACTAACAATGATACACACACCCAAAAAAAATAGCCCCACCAACAATGATACACACACCCCTAAAAAAATAGCCCCACCAACATACATATTATAAAAAAAATACTCACTGCATGTATATTAAAAAAAGGCAACACACCGACAATCACTGCATGCATATTAAAAAATAGTCAACACACCAATAATCAATGCATGTATATTAAAAAACATTCACTAAAATAGCATGTGATCAGCAACATGAAGTTAGAATATAGGCATCAGAAAGAATCTTTACCTTAATGAGTCTTTTATATTTACATCCATATTTTCTTGATCTTTGGACACAACATTCCTTTCCATTTGTCAGCTTCTTCTTTCTTCTTGACAATAAGCAACATAATCTTGGTCCTTATTGTTTCGATCATGGTCAGAATATGTCCCTCTTGCTTCCAGTATCATCTGTCAGTAAACAACATAAATGATTAGTGAATTGCTAATGATTAATAAGAAACATAAAACATAGGGGTTTACCTTGTTAAATGATTCGGAAAAGGTATTCACCAACATGTCAGAATGGCTCCTAATTGAGAAGGAAGACCTTGACCAGTGAGTAGGGCTCTTTTCCTTCAACCAATCATAGGGTTCTTTTCCTTCAACCAATCATAATCATGCTGATTGGTTTTCCTCAGTTCATCTATGCCATCCTCATACTCCCTTTGTAGTGCTTGCTCTGGCAGCTTTCCAAAGTAAATCTTTCAATTCCTTTGTTCAGAAACCAGCCTTCTTGAAATTGGCATGTAGGTGCCTAACATATTGTCTTGTTTTTGCATTAGGAAACAACATACATATTGCTTCTACAAGTTCCTGCAATTAGAAAAAAAAAACAGTTTAATTCTTTAACAAACCTAATAGAAACAACATAAAAGAATAAATAAATGGAGTTTTACCTTTTGTTTGTCAGACATAAAAGATATCTGGTACGAGCTCACAATTTCCAAGTCTATTGCAAGCAACTCTAAGAACCAAAGCCATGATGCTTGGTTTTTACTTTCGATAGCAGCATGTGCAAGAGGATAGATGCCATTATTTACATCTATCCCAATAGCTGCAAGCAAGTGGCCACCATAGTACTCTTTCAAGAAACATCCATCTAAACCTACTATCCTTCTACAACCAGCCTTATAGCCATCTTCGTATGCCTGCAGACAGACATACATCCTTTGTAACAACCTGTTATCCAAATAACAGATTGTTGTTGTTCTCTCATTTTGGGTCCTAACCTCTAAAAATAATCATAAATTTTCTCATATTGAGCCTTATGAGTTCCTTCAACTAATTCGAATACCCTAATTTTAGCCCTCCTACATTTGGTTAGTGAGACTAAGCAACAAAAATCTCTTTTCACATCTTGTTGTAATGATTTTAGAGAATAATCAGGATCAACAATGAATTTTCTTTTTAATGTTCACCTATCCAAGCTAAGGTTACATTCTTATTTTTATAGACTTTAGAACAAGTATGGTTAGGGTTTGAACTCCTAATTTGCCAAGTCTAGTCAGTAGGGTCATTAGGGTTTAGCCTAGAAGCCCATATGAACCAAGAACATTTTTCACTGCAGATTGCCTTTAGCCTTTTTAAATCATTTTTGGGAAACTTAATAAAAGAACTATTCAACCTACCATACTGTTTCGCAGCTTCTTTTAGACTGTCTTTAAACTTAATTAACATTCCAACCTTAAGTCTAGGATTACTCATGTCATTATCTAGGTTGAACTCAAGCCAATTTTGGCCATCTGAGTCAGATCTATGTGCACTATCTAACCTCCCAGAATCATCACTATTACACAGTTCATCTACTTTTATACCATTCATGTTTAAACCATCTAAATTAACTCTTTTAGATGCATTACTAATTACTGCCAGACACATCACTACCAGACATGTTTTCTTCATTCTTATTAAAATTGTCATCAATTAAACTTGCCAAACAAAGTACTCATCAATAAAGGTAGACAACATAGGCAAACATTTTAACCATTTCTGTCAGACAATAACAAATACAAAATACCCAATAATTTAATACAAATACTTCTGTCATGCACATGGCAGACAACAACCAATACAAAAATTAATTTAATCAAACACAACCATTTTTCTCATACACATGGCAGACAATAATAGGCAATAAACAGTACAATAAAGAAGGTAAATAACAAATTTTGATTTTGCCACATACAATAGGAGCTTGGATACAAACAATGGCAGATATACACAATAAACATCAGTTTGATACCGGTATTCATACAATGGCAGATATACACAATAAACATCAGTTTGATAATGGCATTCATACAATGGCAGATACAAACAATGGCAAATATACAAAATAAACATCAGTTTGATAATAGCATTCGTACAATGGCAAATACAAACAATAAACACCATGCACATGGCATACAATACGCATTATATGTCATACACTTTAAAAACCAAACCCTAATCTATCATGCACATTAATAACAAATACAATCAAAATCAAAATAACCCTAAATTGAAATCAAAATCAAAATTAAATTCTAATTCCAAATTGAGATCAAAATCGAAATTGAAATCAAAATCTAAATCAGAATCAGTGAGTGTTTCAAAATTAAAATCAAAATTAAAATAGAAATCAAAATCAAAATCAAAATCGAAATTAAAATTGAAACCGAAACAACCCTAATTAACTCTAAATCGAAATAACAGCATTGAAATCCAAAAAATTTAAAACTAAATGCAACAACTTACTCATTAAAGTGGATATAACAACATTGGTAGCTTCTCTTCTATTGTTCATTGTCGCTAACAATTAAAAACACTGAATGGTTTCTGGTTCGTCTTCTTTTCTCCCCAAACAAAATAGAAAATCATACCCTAAACCTTATACCCTGTTAATCAATTATTGAACCAATTTTTAACCCTAAACCCTTCTTAATCAATTTTCAATTTAGTTTAAACCCTAAAACCCCTAAATCACGATCAACATTTCCCAAATCGAGTTTCCTTTCCCCCTAAATCCTTTTAAACCTAATATGTTTCTAACCCTAAAACATTAACTCATAACCCTTCAATTTTTCCCTAAACCCGCCCCAAACCAAGCACCCATCAGCCGTTGCCAACGTGGCAAGTTAACTTGCCACATCAGTTGGTTAACTTTCCACGTCAACAATCCCGTTAACACCCTAACGGTAACCGTTAATTAGTAACTATTTTGTTACTTTTTTATAACGTTGGTGACTGTTTTGTAGCTTTTTGAAAGTTGAGTGACTGAAATGAAACTTAGGTGACTGTTTTGTCAGCTACACCAAAGTTAGGTGACTGTCGGTGTAATTTACCCTTGTTATAATATAGAATCTGATTCTATTACATTTGAAGAGACAATGAAATATAAAGACTCTACTTTTTGGAAAGAAGCAATAAATGATTAGATGGATTCAATAATGAGAAATCAAACTTGGATCTTAGTCAATCTTCCATCGGGTTCCAAGCCAATAGGTTGTAAATGGATCTTCAAAAAGAAAATGAAGGTATATGGAACCATTGATAAATTTAAAGTAAGGTTGGTATTGATTACTTTGATACCTATGCTCCAGTAGCAATAATTACTGCAATTAGACTCTTAATATCACTTACCTCTATATATAATTTGGTTTTCACCAAATGGATGTTAAAACTACATTTTTAAATGGTGAATTGGAAGAGGAAGTGTACATGGAACAACCAAAAGGATTTGTTGTTCCAAGTATGTAAGCTTCTTAAATCTTTATATGGACTTAAACAAGCACCAAAACAATGGCACCAAAAGTTTGATAAGGTTGTTTTAGCTAATGACTATAAAATAAATGAATCTGATAAGTACATACATAGCAAATTTGAAAATGGAAAAGGTGTCAAAATTTGCTTATATGTAGATGACATACTCATTTTTGGCACGGATTTGGAACAAATAGAAAACACAAAGAAATTCTTGTCAAACAACTTTGCTATGAAGGATATGAGTATAGCATATGTTATTCTTGGGATTAAAATAACTCTAGATGAAAGCACTATAGCTTTATCACAATCACATTACATTGAAAAGGTGCTTAAAAAGTTTGATCTTTTCAACTGTATACCAGTATCTACACCAATGGATCTCAAATAAAATTAGTATCTAATGCTGGTAGGAAAATTGATCAATTAAAATATACAAGTCTAATTGGTTGTCTTATGTACATAATGACTTGTATAAGATCGGATATTGTATATGCTATTGGGAAATTGAGTAGGTACACAAGTAATCCAAGTAGTTTGCATTGGCAAGCTTTGAATAAAGTACTTAGGTACTTAAAGTAAACTATTAACTATGGATTGTGTTATAATGGATATCCTCCAGTTTTAAAAGGGTATTCAGATGCTAGTTGGATTACAAGTTTAGAAGATCATGCATCTACTAGTGGATGGATCTTCATTCTTGGTGGAGGGGCCATTCATTGGGGTTCTAAGAAATAAACATGTATTATTGATTTCACCATGGCAGTAGAATTTATTGCATTAGCCGCTACATCTAAAGAAACAGATTGGTTAAGAAATTTGCTTTATGATGTACCTTTATGGCCTAAGCCAATTTCACCTATTTCTATCCGTTGTGATAGTGAGGCTACTCTAGCAAAGGCATATAGTCAAGTATATAATGGAAAGTCTAGACACATTGGATTAGGACAGAGCTATCTCAGACAATTAATCTCTAATAGAGTGATCACTATTAATCATGTGAGGTCAAGTGAAAATTTGGCAGATCCTTTAACAAAAAGTCTTGCTAGAGATACAGTAAAAATGACCTCAAAAGGATGGGACTCAACTCCATTAATTAGAGTCACCCATTATGGAAACTTGACTCAACGCTTGGTATAACGTCAAGTCTTGATTTCAATGAGACAAAGTACATCATTAGTATGTGATTATTAGCACTATAAATAAATCCATCCTAAGATTAAAATGCTAGGTACCTATAATGATAAGGGAAGGATAAGTAATGTACTCTTAATGGACCCATAACATAAATATGTTAGAATGTTATAGTTACAGGAACACTCTTGATGGGATCTACCTATGTGAGTGGAAGTGTAGCCTTTTCTAGGAACTCAAGGGCTTGGCTCTGACAGCACTCATGAAAAGAGGACACAGACACATGGCCATAATAGTGTCCCTAGATACTATGCATTGACCGATGTTGAAATCATTGTGTGAGATGTGTTCGGTTAATCAAATGGAATAGTTGGTTCAAAGCTTAGTCTACCATGCAATTTCGATTAACTTTAACATTTTTCACTAAGTAAAGGTTCAATTGTAGGACACCTTCATTTATGCAAATTGATTTCCAAGAATATCAAAATCTAAATATTTTGAAAATGGGGGAGATTGTTGGAACATTTTCAAATATTTATAGTATTCTAATAACTATAAATGAATGGGTGTAATTAATCAAAATATAAATCTTACGGTCATTGGTTAAAAGTTATATCATTTGATTTTTGAAAAGAATTATAACTATTCAAACAATATTATTTGAATAGTTATAAAATTAAATAAATAATTATTATTATTTATTTATTCATAAAGACACCTATTGAAAGATATATTTATGAAGAGACATGAAAAATCCTATAAATAGGAATGGGATTTCATTTGGAAATCACACCAACAAGTTCTAAAAGTACTTCTTTCTATCCTTCCTCATTTTCTAATATTATTAGATTGTTCTATAAAAAGTTACTGTAGAAATTTTTTGTAGAAATTGAGTTTCTTGCTATATATTGCTTAGTGCTTAGTGGACTATTCTCATTAGTGCAAAACGCAAATAGTCATTGGCTTCATTGTATCTTCGAGGTTAATTTGCTTGGAACTCATTTGCACACCGAAGATAGGTCGAGACAAATATAACCTGAAAGATAGTAGCTTGATACACGCCTTAGAGCCTTGGAGCCTTGTTCTATTTCTTCTTTTCCTGTTCGAGATTTTCCTCACCGGAGATTTGTACTAACATATAATAGATTCATTTAAAGTATATAATATGCTCAAACCTATTCAACAATTCATCATCGCAATCCTAATAATATTAGTAATAATAGATTCATTTAAGTAAGATTCATTTTTGGGTATTACTTTATATACTATTTTCATGTCACAATCCTAACAATAGTAGCGTATTAATTCAGTGGGTAAGGGTTTCTGCCAGATTTTATACGGGGTGGAACCAAGTCAAGCAACGAGAGATGACAATCCTAACAATAGCATTTAATGGGGATTTCTGATTTTCTCCTATACGGGGATCAACCATTAGTATTGGGGCCAGCATTCCCATCATTGCTTTTGACAATCCGATAGTTTTTTGGGAATTCAAATATGATATGGCAAAGGAAGAAAAGAGTGGTAGGGTGTGGCCATTTTAGTCGGCTTTATATGCTATTTGCATGTCACAATCCTAACAATAGTAGTGAATTCAGTGGGGGAGGGTTTCTGCCAGATCTTTTACGGAGTGGAACCAAGTCAAGCAACGTTTCATTATAGAGATGACAATCATAATGAGGGATTTCTGATTTTCTCCTATACGGGGTTCAACCATTAGTATTGGATAGTTTTTAGGAATTCAATTTTGAATTATTTTCTTCATAAATATTCCCTATTTAAATTGTAACCATAAAAGGTTTTTCATTTTCTCCATTTAATTTCTTATTTGACTTCCAAAATAAGTTAAGCACTATCCATTCTAGACGGGAGCATCACTGCATCGTCAATGGAAGGTTCAAATCGCTCATATCAAGAGACAAGAAAATACGGTGGCTGATCTTGTTTCAAAATCAGTGAAGGGAGTTTCAATGCAACTGCAGGTGCTTAATTCACCTATTCCAAAGGCTTGGAGCGTACTTTACATTGATGTGCAGGGTTTGATGGGGATTGAAGTTATGTAATTATAGGATTTCTTGAAAATCTTATCTTTTTTACCAAAAGAATAAGAAATTAAATATTACACAACTTGACTAAAAACGTTCAAATCTAATAGAATATAATAAATTTTTAGGTAAATAGAGTTTTTGGTATCTATATTTAGTTTTCATATTCATTTTGGTATCTATGTTTTCTTTTTTCAAATTGGTACCTATGTTTAATTTCCATTACATAAAATGATATTCGAAAATTAGGAGTGAGTATTCGATCAAATTGAATCGATAATGAAAATTTTTTGAGTTAATTGAGTTGATAGATTATATTTTAACATCCAAACTCAATTTGAAGAGTGAAATAGAATTCGAATCGAATCGAATATATTTATTCGAGTGAGATGAAATTTTGGTGGGATCTAAGAGTTCATACTTGTCATCTGATTGTAGGAGAACAATATCTTAGACATTTGGCACCCAAAAGAATTGTACATTTGAATAATCAAAGATTTCTAAGGCAATTGTATTTGTAACACGAAACACTACATTAAAATCTCAATACTATTTATTTATCTTCCTTTAATATTTTTAAACAAACAAATGCAAATACATTCGAATAGTGTGTAAAAGAGGAAAAAGAATGAACAGATAGAGTACCCTTAAATAAAGTGTAATCCATATACCACCGACTAGAAGATTTTCTGAATCAGTTTCCTCCCTAATCACATAGGAGCTACTGTCGGGTACAGCTTCCCAAACGTATTGTGGACACAACAACCTATTCAAGAAACATATAAACAAGCAACCCAATTAGCTTGAAAATTATTGAACTAAAGGGCTTCATACATGAAGCAGAAGATGGGAATGCAGGTTATCATTAAGCTGACAACATGTTACTTTCTCAGCAACAAGAAAAGCAGAATAGAATCCAACACCAAATTGTGCAATCAAACCATTGTCTACCCCTAGATCCTTATTTTCCTACAAATATTGAGATGCTAAGTCACCAAAACACTTTTTTTTTCTTTATTTTCTAAAAGGAGAGTTATTTACAAAATACAAAAGAAATTCCCTTAAGAGCCTTACAAAATTTGGAAGTACCACTTTAAGCAATTGTTCCAAGACAGTCAGTAAGCTCATCTTTGGTCATTCCAATCCCCGTACCTCTGAAAATAAATTTATTTATTTTAATGGAGTCCTCTTCGAATCAATTTTTCCAAGAAGGTGATGAAAGAAAAAAAACATACGTTATAGTGATAGTCCCATTATCTAAATCAAGTTTGATGCGTATCTCTAGTTCACCCGAATCTCCAAGCAAAGAGGGTGCAGTCACACCTAAGAATCTAAGTTTATCTAAACAATCACTTGCATTACTAGAACACAAAAACAAAACTTTGTCAATCGTCCGCACAGAAAACCAACTAAACTAAAACTAATGTGATTCTTCACTTAAAACAGAGCATGGTTTTTGCAAGAAAAAAATATGCTCACCTTACAAGCTCTCTCAAAAAGACCTCTTTATGACTCTATAGATTCTGAACAATCAAATCCAGTGGTTAACTAACCTGCAACCATTTGTAAACTATTAATTTCGGAATAGAAAATATAGAATAAAAACTTTCAATATAAATTTAGTTGGGAAAAATTTTAAATAATATAAATTAATATTCAATTTATTCGAATTATTCTAGTTATTTATATTTAAAAATTTAACTCGATTCAAACTCGAAATTAGAAAAAGAAAATTTGAGTTGATACGATTAACTTGATTCGAATAATTCGAATTTTGAATTTTTTTTAATTTTTTCGAGTCGAATCAAATTTTATTCACCTCTCTTGAAAAGAATGGTTTTAATATTTTCCATATAGTCCAATGTATATTTAAAACCGGCATAACTAAAATTATAAAAATTCAACCAATATAATTTTTTTATAAATTTTAGATAAAAATTGAGTTTTTACCTAAGATGATTTTTTATTGTCAAATATTAAATTTATCGCTTGTTAAATATTCATTAGACAACTTGAAAGAACTAACATCATTAATCTCAAGTACCATTTTGTGTAATGAAACAAAATACGAGAACCGATTTAAATCATAAAAAAAATAAGTACCAAAATGAACATTAAAATCAAATATAGGAACTAAAAAATATATTTACCCAATGTTTTTTCTTTTGTATTCTTTAACCAGCCTTTAGCCGGTTCGATAAATCCTGGCCCATCGATATAATACCAAAATGAGATGAGCCACTAGTTCACGACCGATGGTTAAGTCCTGTCTTTTCTTTTTAAACTTTGCTCACAGATACAGATTCACAGGATGAGAAAATGCATCAGATAGTCCCAGCAAGTTTCAAGACATTATCCCACACTTACCCAACTACATTCCTTTTTCCCCATTTTAGGTTGAATGTTCCAAGGTATTTTCTACAATGAATCTGTGGAATACGTAACTATCCAGTCTTTCCAAATGCAAAGCTGGAATGCGATGTTAATATATACAGCATACATTAAATAAAAATAAAACAACAATGTGTTAATATATATGAGATAAGTCAGGTTGTTATAGTCAGTTACATTCTGGTATGCTGTTAGCTCTAGTGGTTAGCATTAGTTATTAACTTCTCATGTATATAAGTACCTTCTCGATACAGATTCATTCAAGTTGAGAAATAATAATAAGAAATATTCAGCCAATTGTTTTCTTTGTATTCATTCTTCTATACTGTTATCTTCTTTCATTTAAGTACTCCTAACGTGGTATCAGTCGCCTAATCCTTGGAGACCTATACTTTTGAGTTTTCATGGCCACATCTGCTTCCACCGACTCTACTACAGCTCCTCCTTGCTCCTCGACGTTCATCAACAATCAGCTAGTGCAATCTTTTCCACACTACGACATTGTCAAACTCAATGAAAGCAATTTCGTGCAGTGGAGACAACACATACAGTTAAGTACGGATGGTTACAACTTGACTGGATTTCTAGATGGTACGTTGTCTGCTCCACCGAGGTTCGTCCAGTCGCAAGATGGTGCTTTGGTTAAGAATCTAGAAGCCTTGGCTTATGACCAACAGGATAAGTTGCTCACCTCTTGGCTTCTTTCCACTATTTGCTCATCTATTTTGCCTAGTTTCACAGATGCAAAGATGACCAATGATGTTTAGCTCACCGCGACTCATCTTATTGCTGCTGTTTCAAGTGCCAAATTTTTTCGGATCCGTCATGAGCTTTACTTGATCAAGAAGGGTGCAATGCCGATCAAGGACTATATTGCTAAGATTCAGAAGACGTGTGCCTTGATTGATGCGGCCGGATCTCTAATTTTAGAAACCGAGAAGGCTGAGATCGTGCTCGCCAGACTGCCGTCGAATTTGATGGAGTAATAACTCTTGCGTCATTTTCTTCTGAACCGCTACCGTTCTAACACCCGATTGACATTCTCTTGGAGTTTGAGAATAGGCAGTCTCATGTAGCGCCGAAGACACCATTTTATGCCAATCTTGTTACATCCGCACTGACGCCGTTGGTGACTGACTTCGTGCACGGCGGTTATTCCATTCCTAGCGGTCGTTCCATTCCTTCTTCGACGCATAGGCGTGGATTTTGCACCCGTCTCCAGTGTCAAATCTGCGATCGATTTGGACACACGGCGCAGAGATGCTACTACCGATTCGATCGAGACTATGGTGGTCTCTCGACTTTGACTGTAGCGGTTCCTGGTCATGCGGGCTCTGGTTTACGCGACGAAGGCTTTAATGGTGGCTGCTGTACAATGGCTCCCGCTAATGTCTCCTCTGGTGCTGCGTGGAGAGGGCCTCATGTTTCAGATACATTTGCTGCTGCTAATGCTAAGGTACCTAGGTTTTCCACTCTATCAAATGTGGCTTATTATGGTAAAAAAGATGGGATTGCCCATGATGGTACGGGCCTACATAGTGCATGTGCTATCCATCACCTAGGCGCCCAAGTGCCGTGTGAAGTTGGGGCTCCTTTCGGCGTGATTTTCCATATGCATCAGGCCAGCCTTTTGGGCCAATAAAAAAAGGCCGAACTTTGGTGCGCATGAACCGTTTAGTAGGCCATCTATCCACGGTCGTGGTTATGGGCCGTACACCAGGCCTAGTCCTTCCGCTCCTATTGCGGGCCAGCACATTGAGCCTACGGCTAATGTAGTTGGGCTTGAGACCGATCATTATTTTTCTGCTCCAAATACGGGGACCGGTGTACCATGATGAACCAAACCGAGGGTTCGTGTTCACTATGTTAGTGCCTCACCATGTGTCGGGTTACCACGCATTCCAAATTTCAATGCCTTCGATTATTTAAACACCTCCAAGTCAAATGTCAATACAACTTAGTATGGGCCTCATTTTGAGTCCGAAGACTCCCCTGTACCTGTAGGGAACTCCTTGTGGTGCCCTGATTCTAGGGCCACACATCATGTTTGTCGGGAAGTTACTACTTTGCATGAGACCACACCATAATCAGATAACTATTCTCTTCTTATAGGTGATGAGACCCCTATAAAAATATCATGTGTTGGGAACTCTACTTTACCTACGAGGAGTAAGATTCTTCACTTGTCTAATATATTCTGCGTTCTAAGCATACGAAAGAATTTGATATATGTTTCTCAGTTTTCACGTGATAATTGTCAAAACCATTTTTTGAAAAGGGAATCAACTTTGTTTGAAAATTAAAACGGGAGTCACCAAGCTGTCGAAACTATTTTTTTTAAAAATGGGTCGACTTTATATTTTGAAAAGAAAACAAAAAATGCGGGAGTCGCCACCAATCTTTTTTTATGAGGTGTGATCGGGTCACCTTGTGATTGATCGTTTTAATAAAGCATTTTGATTTACTAAAACAACAATTTTGGTCTACGAAAATCGAGAAAACAGGTTCGGGAGTCAGTTACGTACAAGGAAGGATTATCACCCTTGTAACGCCCAAAATTGGTACCTAATTGATTAATTAATGTCTTAACGTCGAAAGTTGAAAACTCGAAAAGAATTAAAAATGCGATCCTCTCTTTTTTAATATTGATTTTGTTACACAGGATTTGCTTGCGTAAATCGAAACGGATGTTAAAGACCTTCTTGTCCCAAAGTAATAAAATGCCACATCTAGTACGTTAGGACACAACATTTTAAAACCTTGAGAATAAGCTTGTCTTTTGATTTTCAAAACTCATGCGTTTTAATTTCAAAAGGTTATTCAGTCATTTGGGTCAAACGAAGAAAATCGAAACCCAGCACGTTAGGGCACAATCTTTAGAATCTCCAAACATGGAATATTACCTTTATTATTTTTTTAAAATTTTTGAATAAATATATATGTAATGTTTAAAACCATGCGTATCTATTTTATTTGGGTTTTAGTGTAAAGAATGAACATTTAAACATGGCTTATGATGTGATTGGAGTAATAATAGAATGATAAAACAAATAAGCAACATAACGACATATCTATAATGATGAAACAACGAGTATGCAATGGCAATTATCAATTAAATCTAATATCAATTAGACAATGATGAACATAAAAAGTGGTAAACGAAAGAAAGTGGAATATGCATAAAATAAACATGAAAGTACCAAAAGAATAAATAAGTAACAAAGGAGGAGTAAAATAACATAATGATGATAATAGTAAAATTTTGTGAAAATAGGAGATTATAAACAATTATATTTTAAAAGAATATATATAATAAACAAGTAAAGGAACAAAAACTAGATAAAAGCGGAGTAATAAAAAGTATGCATATATATAAAAATATGATCCAATTAGAAATGCTAAGAAATGAAAATAAAGGAAATAATGAGAACGTAAATAAATAAAAAGAATCATTAACAAAAATTGGTTAAAAATCAAAATTATATAAATAAATAAATTGAACAACTCAAGTAATACCAAATTTGAAGATAAATAGATATATGTATAATATTAAATTTAGAAGTAAAATAATGAACAAATAGTTAAAATAATGTTGGATAATAATCTAGGTAGAGTATTAAAAGATGAATAATAATAAAAATAGAATACTATGATACTAATGATGACAATATTAATAATCAAATTGCAACAACAAAATAAATAAAATAACTTAAAATAAAATAAAATGAAGATAGGAAGTGCATAATAATAAAAGAGTAAATATAACATGAAAATAATAATAAAAGAAATAATAAAACTACAAACAATAAGAAAACGTTAAAATTTTAAAAAAATAAAAAAGTAATAAAACACAATTAAAAAATGAATAATCTATTTTTAATGTGAAAAGATGAAGGAATAATAATAATAGATAAATAAAAGTAAATAAGTGAAATAAAAAAAATGAGAGAGTTGAAACTAAGTGACCAAGGATTAATTTGCAATTTGGGCAACATTTTGGGACGAATATTAAAAATAAAGAAAGGACAGGGCCAATCGAAGAATTAAAGTAAAAAATGCGCAAAGATATAGGGATTAAATGAGAAATATTCTCGTGTCCCCAAAACGACATCGTTTCAGGTGTTTGTCTGTCAAAAGGTTCAAGGATTAAATCGAAACAAAAATGAAAATTTGGGGCGAAAATCAAAATAACGAAAATAAGATAGGACCATATTGAGACTGATCGAAAAAGCGGAAGGGCTGAATGCGAAAATATCCCTTCTGCTTAAGAAACATGCAGATCCTAGGTACAGGCGGGTCGGGTCTTCGGGTCAGCCCCAAAACGACGTCGTTTTGGGACTCTTCAGGACACCTTGAAATGGCACCGTTTTGTAAGGCTATGAAAGCCAATTTTTTGTGAAAAAAATCATTTCTGCTCCTTTTTTCGGAAAAAAAAAAAGTTAAAGGCTCTCCTCTCTCTCAAACCCCTTCGGCCAAAGCCCATAATCCAGCGAAAGAACCACCATGCCAACACCGTCGACGGCCACCGTGTACGGTGGTCGAACCTCCCAGGTATTTTTTTTATATATATGTATATATCTTTAAAAAAAAGAAGAAACTAGATCTCCATCTTTTTTTTTTTTAATCAAAATAAAAAAAATGATAATAACAGTAAACCGCGAAGGCAACCTTAGCTTCGCGCCGGAGAAGATGCCCGACGATCGAAGGAAATGAACCGACACTGGTAAGATTTTAGTTCTCTCTTTTATTTATTTATTTAAAAGAAGAAAATAATCATTTATGGTATTTTGTTTCAAAATTCTTCTCCTTTTTTTGTATTTTATTTTTCTCCATTAAAGTTACATCCATTAGGGCTTTTATAGCCGAATACATATTTGCTTTTCTAATGTTGATTACTGTTCTTGCACATGGTCTCTATTTTCTTTCTTTTCCTTCTTTGCAAATGGTGTGGAGGTCAGTGGGGTAGTCAAGAAGTGTCAGACGGCACATGGCAAGGGCAAACCTAGCTACGGCGCACCTAGGGTTTTCCTTTGTTTTCTGAGTTGAAAATGTTATGGGCTTAGGGTTTTGGTTTTAGGTTTGGGCTTAATTGGGTTTAGGTTATTTGGGTTAGGTTTAGATTGGGTTTGTTGGGCTTCATTTTGGCCAGGGCCAAAATTGGGCTGTATGGCTGCCCCTCTTTGCTCGTTGTCGTGTAACGAGAACAGGGCAAAGACTTTTGAAAGACCAATTTTGCCATGTCCCACTGAGTCTTGACTTTTTTGGTGCTCCTCTTTTCAAGTAGCCTCATTCTAGTCTACTGCATCTTGTTGCTTTGATCCACTCCACCGTAACTTTAGAAAAAAATAGATTTGTAGTTTTGATCTACCCTGTTGCAAATTCAGGGAAGTGAGATTTGTGGTTTTAGGTTTAATCTGACTTACTAAAACTTTAGAGGTATAGGACTTGTTGCTTTAATCAGCTCCATTGCAACTTCATGGAGATAAGATTAGTAGCTTCAATCTGCTCCGCTGCAACTTCAGGGAGATAAGATTGGCATCTTCAGTCTGCTCCACTGTATCTTCAGGGAGATAAGACTTGTAGTGGTAGATTTGATCTGATCTACTGCAACTTCAGAGGTATAGGACTAATCGTTTTAATCCGCTCCACTGCAACTTCAGGGAGATAGGATTAGCTGTCTTCAGTCTGCTCCACTACAACTTCAGGGAGATAAGACTTGAACTTCAACCTGTTCTACTGCTACTTCAGGGAGATAAGGTTTGTGATTTGTAGCTTCAATCTGGCCCACTGTAACTTCAGGGAGATAAGATTCGCGATGGTAGATTTGATCTGACCCACTACAACTTCAGAGGTATAGGATTCATAGCTTTAATCTACACTACTGCAACTTCAGAGAGATAAGATTTGCTATCTTTAGTCTGCTCTACTACAAATTTGGGGAGATAAGACTTGGAACGGCAACCTGCTCCACTACAACTTCAGGGAGATAAGACTTGGAACTGCAACCTGCTCCACTGCAACTTTAGAGAGATAAGATTCATCATTTTCAATCTACTCTATTGCTACCTCATGAAGATAAGATATGTGAATTCACCGATGTTGTTACACCATCCTCTATAGACATGATCTATAGAATCGGCTTCATGTACCTATGCTTATGCCAAATGATTAGGATGCCATGATCGGAAATGAATCAACTAATCCTAACTAGATGTGTTATGAATGATATATGAATGCAGAAATGAGAATGATCCTCTTTTTAAATGCTTAAGGTATCATCGCTTATTGTTCATCAGGGCATTATCACTGGCGTATTACACTGCCATTTTGTTCAACCGATATTCTTAATTGAAAACCCAAAGAAATAATCATATTTTACTCAGCAAGCTTGCCCCACTGTAATTTCAGAGTCCCTTCCACTGTACCTTCTGGAACATAAAGTTTGTACCTCCCACTGCAACTTCAGGGAAATAACATTTGGTTTCTTCCATCCATCCTGCTACAACTCAGAGGTATATGATTTGTATCATCTTCAATCAATTTTATTTATTACACCATTCTCTGGGTGTAATGACCAGATGTATATGTCTGATATTTGCATGAATGCAGAGTATCTTTCTTTTCCCAAGAATGATCCCCTTTTACACTTGGGTTAACATTACTCGTTTACACTTGGGTTGACATTGCTCTTTATTTGTCGAGGTTGTATCACTGATGAAATATCTTGTCTTTTTGTTCAACTAATAAAAAGTCCAAAGAGATAATCATCTTTCTCCAATATTTCCAACCCTTAGGCTTGGTATGTTCTAAAAAATAGTCCTGTTTTAGGTTCTTGTATCATTTAGAAGCTTCCAAAGTAATATGCAAAACTCCTTTTATGAAAGTGTTATTAGTCCACTAATCATTATTTCAATGCAAAATGCTTGAAAAAGATCATAACAATAGACCAGAAGGAAATTAATTAGGAGCATAGCTCGAAGCAAGTAAGTTAATCAAGGATAGCAAATGCAATTAAGGACGAAATTTATTGGGACATATCTTGAAAAGAATAAGGTAATCAAAGATAGCCAATTCAAAATGGGTAAAACGGAAAGCTAGGTGCCCCAGATATCGCAGCTTGAGCTTCTTTATACCAACTTCTTAAAGACTATTTTGAGCTCAATCTGTGCTTAGGGGATCCGGAGTACTTTGTCGATGCCCTAAGACGTAGCATACTTCTTCATTATTAATTCAAGCATAGCAAGACTACCTCATGCCCCACTTTATATCAAAAATTTGAATTGCTCTCTATGGGTTTTCAATTCAAAACCCATTTGGTCTCGAAGCGCCATTTGTGGGTTTTCACCCTGGCTTCTCCTCTCTTTTTTTTTTAAGGTCTCAAAGTGCCCTTTGCCGGTTTTCACCTTGGCTTTCACTTTCTAGGTGAAATACTTCTTGGCGGAATCTGAATTCATAGGATTGGGCAAGTCTTTACCATCCATTTCGGCTAGAATCAATGCTCCTCTAGAATAGGCCTTCTTTACTACATAAGGTCCTTCCCAGTTTGACATCCACTTTCCTTTGAAGTCCTTTTCTATAGAAATGACCTTTTTCAATGCCATGTCCTTCTCGTGAAATTCTCTAGAATGAACCTCTCTGTCGTAAGCTCGCATAATTCATTTTTGGTACATTTAACCATAATAGGTAACTTTCAACCTATTTTCTTCAATTAAGTTCACTGGATCCATTCTGCTTCATTTAATTCTTGACTTAATCAAAACCTGGAGAGAAGGAATCTTGATTTCAACGGGCAAACCACTTCCATTTCATAATGAGAAAGGTGTTGCCCCGGCGAAGGTCTTGGCCAACGTTCAATGAGCATAGAGGGTGAATAATGACTTCTTATGCCAATATTTACAAGTCTTGGTTGCCTTTCACTATGTCATTTGTTTTGTTGTTTTTATTCTTCTTTATCTTTTATTATTATTATTATTTTTGTACTTTTTCTCTTTTTGGTTGCCTTCGCTGCATTGTGATATGACGCCCGATCTTTGAACAGACTGCAAGCTTTTGACATTGATCCTTTCTGATGTTCCTTTTCGACACCTAATCCTTATTTTTTTTTTAGAATTTGATGACTATCGACTTAGTAATATTGGCATATGAAGTGACTTTTACCCTCTTTGTGAAGTAATCGACGACCCCAAAGATGAATCGATATCAGTTAGAAGCTTTTGATGAGATCGACACCATAATATCCATGCCCCACATATAAAAAATCTGTGAAGAAATGGAGGAGGCAAATAAGTCTTGTCTTCCTCTGTTATAACTGATACAATGCCCTTCCATGGTAGATCAGTAGTACCCAAACCTCATGATTAGCCTGGTTAACATAAAACCATTAGCTTGTGCCCTTCTGACACCCATATTGACCTTTTTTAGCATCCACGGGCCTTAGTAGCCCAGGCATATCTTGATACGATCATGCGAAAATATCTTTGAATTATTGACATCTCGCTTTGTCTCCGTAGTGGTATAGGCTCTGATCTTTACCTCTTTCTCTTCTCTTAGGTTCGCAATGTCCATTGCCCCTTTGTAAAGTAGGATCTATTTCTCATCTTGTTCTACCATCCTTAACAAATTAGGAGATAGGCTACAATCTCTATCATCTTCAAGGTCCTGAAATCCCTCTAGACACATAACTTGCTTAAAATGAGACTCAGAATCAGTGACAGCGTCACTGACGTCATTGATATCTGGGGACCTGTTGTAGGTACGAAGGTAAATTCCAAAGAATAAATGATTCTAAGGATGATTATTTGTATGGTATGATCATGAATGAAGAATAAAAGCATATTTGAAAGAAAGTCAAAAGAATCTAAGAGCAATTATTTGTACAGTATAAAATAAAAGAATATTTGCTCAAAAAGATGCATTTTATTGAAATAAAGATTTTAGACCCAAGCCTATTTCACAAAAAAGATTCTTATTTCTTCTAGGATTAAAGCAACAAGCGTGTTTTGGATATTACTCTAGATTAGCTCTAAAAATAAAGGGATCTCTTCCATAATCCCATTGTTCAAACACTCCCAAGTTTGCAAGGGTTTGGAAACTTTTATTCCTCGGTTCCCTCTTCGGATATGTCATTCAGATTCTCAGATATTCCTTCCAGGCTTTTGACGTGTTCAAGGCATCGTAACTCTTTTGCCCCCACTTTCAAATATCACATTTACTGCATTTTCAGATCGATTAGGTTCTGAGGAATCGTCAAACTTCATAATTCCCATTTCAATAAACCTTTCGACCAATTTTTTAAATGTAGTGTAATTTTTGATTAAGTGTCCTGTTATTCCCGTGTGATACTCGCATTGAGCATTCTCATTATACCATTTTGGGAATGAAGGTTGTACGGGTTCCGAGTAGAACGGAGACACCACATGCACATCAAAAAGATTCTGATACAACTCCTTATATGACATCGAGATGGGTGTAAATCGGAGCCTTTCTGTATTTGGCCTCGAGTTGGATTCCTACCTTGAAAAGCCTTGATAGCTAGTGGTTACAGTCCTCGGCTGGCCGATGTTAACCAATTTGGAATACTCTTTGCTCATATTATTCACTTCATTTTCATTTCTCTTTGGGGTTGACCTCTTGGCGCTTTCTCCTACGTCTATCTTCCCGCTCCTGATTGCATTTTCAATCATCTCGCCGGACATTACTATATCTGAGAAACTCATGGTAGTGCTTCCCAACATATGGGTAGTGAACGGGGCTTTCAGAGTGTTGACGAAAAGTATCGTAGTTTCTCTCTCTAGAAGAGGTGGCCGGACTTATGTCGCTACTCTCTCTATCTTTGGGCATATTGTCTGAAGCTCTCACTTTGTTTCTTCTCCATGTTTTGTAACGTGATTCAGTTGGGTGCTATGTCTGTCACGTGGCCATATTGCTTCATGAAAACTTGTGCCAAGTCTTTCTGTGAATGAATTTGGGCACGGGTTAGCTGGTTGTACCATTTGGCCACAGACCTGACTAGACTATCCTAGAAATAGTGAATTAATAACTTATCGTTATTAATGTTTCCTATCATCCTTCGACAGAACATTGTGATGTGAGCTTCGGGGCAACTAGTTCCATTCTACTTTTCAAATTTTGGAGTCTTGAACTTTGGCGGGAGTACTAGATCTGGGACCAAACTTAGATCCTTGGCGTCAACCCAACAATGGTAACCAGCGTTCTTCATTGCTTTGAGTTTTTCTTCCAACCATTTGTATCGATCTTCGAGTTGTTTTGACAGTTTTATCTTTGTTTTTTTCATTTCGTCCAGATCAGGAACTACAAGAGTGGTTGGATTGCCCCCGCGGATTGGAGCCTAAGCTTATCGGGTAATCCACTAGTGCCAAGGTACCAGCCTGATATTGCTGGGATCTGATAGCAATAGGTACACCTTGCGAACATGTCTGAGCATTTGTCGGGGTGAAACTTGGAGGGTAGAGAGGCTCCTCATTGTCCTCCCCAGTATTGATCATAGAGCTTTTTTCCTTTTTCTAGCCCTTTAGTCAGCAATTAGGACAGCTGATTCATCATATTCTTTTGGGACTCTAGCACTTGGTCCTTCATATCTTACTGGATCTTCGCCAGTTGCTTTTGCATTTGCATTTGTAACTGGTATTGCATCTGTCTTTGAAGTTGTTCAAGTCTTTCCAATCTTTGGTCTATATCTTTTGTCTTAGCACGGGTACCGTAACGATGCTTGGTTGGTAAGCTTTTGTCGGTTCCCAAGTTAGCTGAAGTATTTTTACCTAATTAGGGTCCTTTTGTGAAAATCTAATGCATGTGATGAAATCCAATGCAAATGCATGGAATGAATGTAAAAAGAAAGAGAGGCGTTGATTCTGGATTTAATTCCATTAGAACAACTTTTCTAGAAAATAAATTTCTTTACATAAAATAGATTACATATGCAGCCTTGCCCTCATATTCCAAGCGAAGACACTACTCTTTTTCTTCATATATGGATGTTATGGTCAAATCTTGCAAAATTTCCAAAAGATGTCTCTATTATATCCTTTCTACTTGACCCGAACCGCTGCCTATTGCTCACTTATCCCCACGATGCTCGTTAGCTTTTTTAAGACATGACGGCTCTCGAATAATCTTTGTTGGCTTGAATCCTTGGGTAATGAAGTAAAGTTGTGTATTCCTCCACGGACTATCAGCCTTCTCTTGTTGTTTACTCGGACCATATTCAGAAGGCCGTATCATATTCCACTTTATAAGGAATCCATTCTCCATGACAAGCTTTTCTATTTAGCAATCGAATGTGAATCAACACCTCCTTTCTATAATGAAAATACAATGCAATCAAAACAAAGGAAAACATGTTAGCACAGGAGAAATAAACAAAATAGAGTACCTATCCGGGTGACCACTAGGGGTGTGGAGTGGTTCTATCTTCAGTTCTAAGGTAAGGGCACCTGAACCAGCATATTCCTCAATCCTCACCCATTATAGGCTCATACGGACCAAGTTCAGTTCATGGGAATACATTTCCCTATGGCCATGCGGATATGAAAATCTCACGAAGACATAGGTACGGATGTATCCCGAAAGCGATCCACTATCCTATACGGAGGTGAAGACCTCACGAAGGAATAGTTTCTCACTCCCACTTAAAAGGGTAAGACCGAGTGGTCATGCAATGCGATATGCAAAAGCAACTAATAACTTGAACCAATGAAGCAGATATTTCAACTAGGATCACAAAGATGATAGATGAAATACGATGAAATGATTGTATTTTAAATCAAATTTTTAATTTTCAACGAAGACATAAATAAATCAATTTACGGCTTGACTCTCAACTTCCCCAGTGGAGTCGCCAAGTTGTCGAAACCATTTTTTGAAAAAGGGAATCAACTTTGTTTGAAAATTAAAACGGGAGTCGTCAAGCTGTCGAAACTATTTTTTTTAAAACAGGTCGAGTTTATATTTTGAAAAGAAAACGAAAAATGTGGGAGTTGCCACCAATCTTTTTTTATGAGGTGTGATCGGGTCACCTTGTGATTGATCATTTTAATAAAGCGTTTTGATTTACTAAAACAACAATTTTGGTCTACGAAAATCGAGAAGATAGGTTCGGGAGTCAACTACGTACGAGGAAGGATTAGCACCCTCGTAACGCCCAAAATTGGTACCTAATTGATTAATTATTGTCTTAACGTCGAAAGTTGAAAACCCAAAAAGAATTAAAAATGCGATCCTCTCTTTTTTAATATTGATTTTTTTACGAAGGATTTGCTTAGGTAAATCAAAACAGATGTTAAAGACCTTCTTGTCCCAAAGTAATAAAATGCCACATCCAGTACGATAGGACACAACATTTTAAAAAACCTCGAGAATAAGCTTGACTTTTGATTTTCAAAACTCATGCATTTTAATTTCAAAAGGTTATTCAGTCATTTGGGTCATACGAAGAAAATCGAAACCCAGCACGTTAGGGCACGATCTCTAGAATCTCCAAACATGGAATATTACCTTTATTATTTTTTAAAATTTTTGAATAAATATATATGTAATGTTTAAAACCATGTGTATCTATTTTATTTGGGTTTTCGTGTAAAGAATGAACATTTAAACATGGCTTATGATGTGATTGGAGTAATAATAGAATGATAAAACAAATAAGCAACATAACGGCATATCTATAATGATGAAACAACGAGTATGCAATGACAATTATCAATTAAATCTAATATCAATTAGACAATGATGAACATAAAAGTGGTAACAAAAGAAAGTGGAATATGCGTAAAATAAACATGAAAGTATCAAAAAGAATAAATAAGTAACAAAGAAGGAGTAAAATAACATAATGATGATAATAGTAAAATTTTGTGAGAATAGGAGATTATAAACAATTATATTTTAAAAGAATATATATAATAATAAACAAGTAAAGGAACAAAACTTAGATAAAACGGAGTAATAAAAAGTATGTATATATAAAAATATATAAAAAGAATACACGTAAAATATGATCCAATTAGAAATGCTAAGAAACAAAAATAAAGGAAATAATGAGAACGTAAATAAATAAAATAGAATCATTAATAAAAAATGGTTAAAAATCAAAATTATATAAATAAATAAATTGAACAACTCAAGTAATACCAAATTTGAAGATAAATAGATATACGTATAATATTAAATTTAGAAGTAAAAATAATGAACAAATAGTTAAAATAATGTTGGATAATAATCTAGGTAGAGTATTAAAAGATGAATAATAATAATAATAGAATACTATGATGTTAATGATGACAATATTAATAATCAAATTGCAACAACAAAATAAATAAAATGACTTAAAATAAAATAAAATGAAGATAGGAAGTGCATAATAATGAAAGAGTGAATATAACATGAAAATAATAATAAAACTACAAACAACAATAAAACATTAAAATTTAAAAAATAAAAAGTAATAAAATACTCAATTAAAAAATGAATAATCTATTTTTAATGTGAAAAGATGAAGGAATAATAATAATAGATAAATAAAAGTAAATAAGTGAAATAAAAAAATGAGAGAGTTGAAACTAAGTGACCAAGGATTAATTTGCAATTTGGGCAACATTTGGGACGAATCTTAAAAATAAAGAAAGGACAAGGCCAATCGAAGGATTAAAGTAAAACACGCGTAAAGATACAGGGAATAAATGAGAAATATTCCCGTGTCCCTAAAACAAACCGTTTTAGGTGTTTGTCTGTCAAAAGGTTCAAGGATTAAATCGAAACAAAAATGAAAATTTGGGGTGAAATTAAAATAACGAAAATAGAATATGACCATATTGAGACTGATCAAAAAAGCGAAAAGGCTGAATGCAGAATATCCCTTCCACTTAAGAAACACGCGGATCTTAGGTACAGGCGGGTTGGGTCTTCGGGTCAGCCCCAAAACGACGTCTTTTTAGGGCTTTTCAGGACACCTTGAAACGACGCCGTTTTGTTAGGCTATAAAAGCCAAATTTTTGAGAAATAAATCATTTCTGCTCCTTTTTTCAGAAAAAAAAAAGTTGAAGGCTCCCCTCTCTCTCAAACCCCTTCAGCCAAAGCCCATAATCTAGCGAAAGGACCACCATGGAGATGTCGCCGACTGCCACCGTCTACGGTGGTCGGACCTCCCAGGTATTTTTTTTATATATGTATATATCTTTAAAAAAAAGAAGAAACTAGATCTCTATCTTTTTTTTTTGAAATAAAAATAAAATAATGATAATAACAATAAACAACGAAGACAACCTTCGCTTCGCGCCGGAGAAGATGCCCAGCGATCGGAGGAAATGAACCGACGCAGGTAAGATTTTAGTTCTCTCTTTTATTTATTTATTTCGAAGAAAAAAAGAATCATTTCTGGTATTTTGTTTCAAAATTCTTCTATTTTTTTGTATTTTATTTTTCTCCATTAAAGTTGCATCCATTAGGGCTTTTATAGCCGAAATTTTTTTTTCTTTTCTACTGTTGATTACTATTCTTGCCCATGATCTCTGTTTTCTTTCTTTTCCTTCTTTGCAGATGGTGTGGAGGTCAGCGGGGTGGCTGAGAAGTGTCAGACTACACATGGCAAGGGCAGACCTAAGTGCAGTGTACCTAGGGTTTTCCTTTGTTTTCTGAGTTGAAAATGTTATGGGCTTAGGGTTTTTGTTTTAGGTTTGGGCTAAATTGGGTTTAGGTTATTTGGGTTAGGTTTAGATTGGGTTTGTTGGGCTTCATTTTGGCCCGGGCCAAAATTGGGCTGTACAATAATAATGTCTTCTTTGAATTTCATCCAACTTATTGTGTTGTTAAGGACATCTTGACTCATGAAATCTTGTTGCAGGGCCACACACATGACGGTCTTTATTATTTTTCCCTGGTCTCACCTGGTCACTTTGTTGCTGCTCCCTCCGCACTTAACACTAGTCTTCGTGCTCATAATACTCCAAATGATGTTTTTGCCCTATAGGATCAACGACTCGGTCATCCGTCTGCCTTAGTTGTTAAAAATGTTCTTGATAAGTGTAAAATTGTTTCTAATAAATCTTGTCTTTATAATGTTTGTATTGCATGTCAAAATGGGAAATCTCATAAGCTACCTTTTTCACACTCTTCTACTGAATATAAGGGCAGTTTTTATTTGGTTGTCTCTGACTTGTAGGGACTGGCTTCAGCTGCATCTGGTGTTCATCTGTATTATGTTTCGTTCATTGACATGCATAGTCGATTTACTTGGGCATATCTAATTTAGCGCAAGTCTCACGCAGTCGACTGTTTCATTCAGTTTCAAAAGATGGTCAAGACTGTAATAGCCTAATTTTCAATGGTGTCGAAAATAGTGATTCGAGATCACTAAATCTGACGAGTGAGTTGAAAATTTAATAAATTAATACCTATGAGTCAAGTGTGATTATAGAAGTATTTTTTTAGTGAATTTTGTGATTTAAAAGAATTAATTAGGCAAATGACATTGAAAACGAGGTATTGAGACCTCAGATTCATAAATCGAGTCATAAATATTTTTATAAATATTTATGGAGTGTTATTATGTTAGTATTAAATTTTCGTTAGAAAATTTTAACGTTTGGCTAGCTAATTAATTAAAAAGGACTAAATTGAAAATAGTGCAAAATTTGGTAAAGTGATTAAATAGCTTAAGTCACTAATAGGAGGGATTTAAAAGGCAATTAGACCCAAATTATATGGGTTGGATGGTTTGGGCAAGAAAATCAGCAAAAAGACAAGGAGAAACAAAGGTAAAATTGGAAATTTTACAAATTAAACATATAAAATAAAGACAAAATTGAAAACTATAGAGATATCATCATTTTTCTTCAGTAAAAATGCCATGGGAGGTCTGGAAGTTTTTGGTTTTTCATATTTTGACATATGTGAGTTCAATTTTTACTTTTTCTTAGTAATTTTTATTGTTTTGTGACTTTTACAATTAGGTCCAACTATCTAATTCATTAGTTTTTTATTTTATGGGTGACTTAAAGTTATCATGAATAAATGTTGTATGATTATGGTGAATTATTATGGAATTGAAGTTCTTATTTTATTATATGATGATTTTATTAAGTAATTTTGATAGAAATTGATTTTAGGACCTAATTGTGAAAAAGTTGTGAATTAAGGTTTGGTGCTGAAATTATGATTTTCAAATGTTTTTTAGTAGCTTAGAATGAATAAATAAAGTGTTAATTGAGAAAAATTATCTCAATTGATGGGTTAATTGAGCATAGACTAAATCGCAAAAATTGTAAAATTTGGGGCAAAAGTGTAATTTTGGGAATTAGAGGGAATAAACTGTGAAGTGGAGTAAAATTGAAATGAATGCTAATAAATGAATAATTTTACAATTATAGATCAAGAACCCGAAGTGAGTCGTGAAAAAGAGAAAAGAGACGATTAGTCCCTGAACTTGTATGACTTTTGCGAATTTGCCCAGGTAAGTTCATATGGCTAAATTAAATGCTTTGATATGAAAATTTCATGAATGATATAGTATAATATTGCATATGAATGTCATTAAATTGTGATAGTTGTAAAATGATATTTGAATAAAAGTACAAATTAAGTGGAACAATAGATTTGAGTACTTTAGCTTCGATGGCTAAGGCAATTGATTTTAAAAGACCATGGTTGAACCATGGCAACATGAGATATGTGATTTTCGTATAAGACCATAGCTGGGCTATGGCATCGGGGTGATGTGATCATGTGATTTCCGTATAAGACCATAGCTGGGCTATGGCATAGGTGTGATGTGATCATGTGATTTCCGTATAAGACCATAGCTGGGCTATGGCATCGGAGACATGTGATTATGTGCTTCCGTATAAGACCATATCTGGGATATGGCATTAGTGTGATATGTGCTACTGTATAAGACCATATCTGGGATATGGCATTAGTGTGATATGTGGTCCATGTAAGACCATGGCTAGGCTATGGCTTCGGTGTGTAATATGTGACTATGTGCAAGACCATAGTTTTACTATGGCATTGTGATAACGAAGTACTCAATTCCGTAATCATTCCCTAATTTGACTATGAAAGTAAATGAGAAATGGACCCAAAAGATCAAGAATTGGTGAATAGTGACATTGAAATAAATCAAATGAGTTTATTAATGATTTTGTGATTTATAGGAGGATTTAGTGAAATTAAATGTTAGATGATTATGTGCAATGTTCGGTAAGATTTATTTTTCTATGCCTATGAGCTTACTAAGCTTTCGTAAGCTTACTCTTGCGCGTTAAATATTCTTTGTAGATTGACGTGAAATCAGTGGATTGAATCAACACATCAGGGCACACTATCCAGTTTACTTCGGTAAATTTTATTATGCATCTTAAGGTTTATATGGTATGTATAGGGTTTAATTGAAAGGAAGTGAATGTGTTATAAACTTAGTTATCAACATTTTTCACTAAAACAGTTTTAGATAGAAGCAGTAGTCTAAATTTGAAAAATCACCAAAAATTGTGGAAATCTAATTAGAGGTTGAATAAAATATGAAATTAAAGCCTATTGAGTCTAGTTTTACATAGAAGAAATGGTGTAATTAAAAGAATTTCATATTGTAACATATTTGAATTTTTGTGAGACAAGGTCAGAATGATTTTGGGTTCCCCTTTTTTGACTTTGGAAAATCATAATAAATTGAATAAAAATAATTAAGTACTTAAATTTATATTCATAAAATCCTCAATGAGTTCATTTTCAAAAGAAACAAATGAAAACATTATCTGAATTTCGTATGAGGAAATAATTAATTTTTAGTGAAGAGGGGTCGGAACTATCTGACAGCAAAATAGGTGTGAATTTGAAGAATAAACTATACTTATTGGCTAAACCAAAAATTTTGAAATTTTATGGTAAGAAGATATATGAGTCTAGTTTCAGGGAAAATTAGCAGAACTTAATTTGGAGTCCTGTATCTCAAGATATAAATAATTTAGTGACTATGACTCGAGAAGACAGCTTGACTGGAATATGAGCAAATAGTGGAATTATGTGTAATTATTCTGTAAACTCCGGTAACATCCTGTAACCCCATTCTGGTGACGAATGTGGGTTAGGGGTGTTACAAAGACTCAGTTTGGGAAGGACATCAAGAGCTTTCAAAGTGATTAGGGAGGAGAGTATCGTGCTTTTACGTCTGTTCTGGCTAATCTTGGGATTCTACATCTTCTGTCTTGTCCTCATACTTCTAAGCAAAATGGAGTTGCTGAGTGAAAACATCGTCATGTTGTTGAGGCTGGTCTCACTCTTCTCGCACATGCCAATCTGCCCATGGCTTACTGGGGTTATTTTTTTGTAGTGCGATTCATCTCATCAATCATTTACCTACCCCTGTTCTGAAAGGTCAGTCTCCCTATCAAGTGCTCTGTGATCATTAACCTACTTATGATCACTAACAAGTGTTTGGTTGCTATTGTTTTCCATATCTTCGACCATTTGTGAGTTATAAGTTTGGATTTCGGTCTCAGCCGTGTACATTTTTGGGGTATAGTTCTCAACATAAAGGTTATCATTGTCTTACACTAGACGGTAATGTCATTGTCTCTCGTCAGGTTGTATTTGATGAACGATGCTTCTTGTTTTCATCATCTATCGTAGATCGTGCAAATAATAGTGCACGTGTTCCTACATATGTTCCTCTTATGCATCCTACTGTGTCTCACCCTTCTGCCACTGTCGGAAGCTCCACTAGTGTTTGAGTACCTACTTCTCAGTCTACTTCTCAATATAGTCCTATACCAGCAGACTCGGTGGCTGAACTAGGGACTAATTCATCCACAACTGAGGGTCATTTGACTACTCCAATCTTAGTTATCGAGCCGTCTCTATCTGTTTCAGTGAAGAATACTCATAATATAGTTACTCAATCCAAGGCTGGAATTTTTAAACCCAAGGCTCTCTCTATTGAAGTTGTTGCCTATGAACCATGCACGA
The DNA here is from genome assembly GCF_025698485.1 of Gossypium arboreum. Classification (NCBI taxonomy): domain Eukaryota; kingdom Viridiplantae; phylum Streptophyta; class Magnoliopsida; order Malvales; family Malvaceae; genus Gossypium; species Gossypium arboreum. The sequence goes on along the minus strand of NC_069070.1, from coordinate 107,531,043 downwards.
ATGAGGAAGCTCTTGCTGATTCTGCATAGAGACCAGCTGTTCAAGCAAAGTATGATACTATCATAAACATTTCCACCTGGGAACTTGTTCCTCTGACTTCTGGCCGCAAGGTAATAGAATGTAAGTGGCTTTTTAAAATAATCCTGATGGGACTATTGCTCGGTATAAAGCTCGGTTAGTTGCAAAAGGATGTTCACAAGTTCCTGAATGTGATTTCAAGGAAACATTCAGTCCAGTGGTCAACCCTGCTACTATTCAAACCATTAAGTCTATTGTTGTCTCTCATGGTTGGCAGATACATCAGGTCGATGTCAACAATGCCTTCTTGAATGGTGATATAACTGACGAGGTATACATGCAACAACCTCCAGGATATGTTCAGTTCGGTCCAAATGGTGAGAAATTGGTGTGTCGTCTAATGAAAGCCTTGTACGGGTTGTGTCAAGCTCCTCGTGCTTGTTTTGATAAATTGAAGAAGTTTTTGGTCTCTACCAGGTTTCTCGTATCTAAGCCTAATGCGTCTCTGTTTATTCGTGTTACAACTGAGCCTGTTCTCTATGTTCTGGTTTATGTGGACGACATTATTGTTACAGTGAGTATGGTTGCTAGTATAACTAGTTTTATTCAGTGACTAGATAAAGAATTTTCACTCAAGGATATGGGGAACCTGCATTACTTCTTAGGGATTGAAGTTACTTGATCGTCTTCTGGAAGTCTGCATTTATGCCAGCGGAAGTACATCAGGGAGTTACTTGACAGAAGCAATTTGAATAATGCAAAAAGTGTTCACACACTAATGATTAGTTCATCAGCTTTGTCTAGAGATGAGGGAGATCGACTTGCTGATCCTACAAAATATCGTACTTGTACACTTCAGTATATAGTTCTAACTCGACCATATATTACTTATATTGTAAATCGCGTCTATCAGTTCATGCATGCACCCATTACAGTACATTTTATGGCCCTGAAACAAATTTTGTGGTATTTACATGGGACCATAGATCATGGATTGATTTTTTGGCCATCCAATCGGCTATCTCTCATTGGTTATGCTGATGCCAACTGGGGATTGAATTTTGATGATCGTAGTTCTACGACTGGATATTGTGTCTATTTTGGCCACACGCCTGTTTCTTGGTGTTCGAAAAATCAACAAGTAGTTTCTCAATCAACAGCTGAGGCTAAATATCAAAGTTTGGCTGCTGCCACTAGTGATGTCACGTGGTTAGTGTCTCTGTTGATGGAGCTTCAGATATCATCTGCTGATCTGCCTAATATTTGGTGTGATAATTCTGGTGTTGTAGCAATTACTGCAAATTCAGTTTTACACTCCAAGTTCAAACATGTTGAACTTGATCTGTTTTTTGTTCGTGAGAAAGTTGCCCAAGATGCTCTTGCTGTTGATGAAGTTCTAGCTTGTGACCAAGTTGCAGACATCTTTACGAAACTGCTGTCTGTTTCTTTGTTCGCTAGGTTTCGAAATTTACTTTGGGTTTTACCCATCGAAAAGTTGGGTGAATGTTAATATATATGAGATAAGTCAGGTTGTTATAGTCAGTTACATTCTGGTATGCTATTAGCTCTAATGGTTAGCATTAATTATCAACTTCTCATGTATATTAAGTACCTTCTCGATACAGATTCATTCAAATTGAGATATAATAATAAGAAATATTCAGCCAATTGTTTTATTTGAATTCATTCTTCTCTACTGTTATATTCATTCATTTAAGTACTCTTAACACAATGGCAAAATTTTGCATGTCCACAAACCGCAACATCTTGCATTCCAAAATAAGTTGCATGAGGCAAAAATCTATTATATCAATGCACATTGAGCAATGGCTAAAGCAACAGTAGACACACTACATGGTGGTTTGCCTCTTTCATGAAAATTTTGATTCCATCAAGAAAACCAAATGATCTGATTTTTGAAGCCGGTTTCATTTTACAACTCGACTCCTACTCCTTCCAGTACGGTTGCCATTGAAGCAGATGCCTCTTCAAGTGTTCGCTTCTTTTGAACCGTGTTGAAGGCCTCAAGAATATCGCCTTCCTGCCATTGATCATAATCTTCCACTCCCATACCACACTCCTGTTGAAATATGTATATATTTTAAATTTATTTAGGTAGATAAATCTTATTTAGGTAGATAAATTTTATTCATATTCTAAGAATATTTTTATTTTTATCTTTTAGTAGTTTATTAGAATAAGGGAACTATTTTTCCAATTAGGATTAGGACTGTTTTCTCTATTTGAGTTAAGTTCTTTAGTTAATAATAATAGAACAGTTTTATTAAAAGCTCTATTAGAAACTTTCATGGCATTGAGCTAGGTTAAATTTCTAGTAACATCATGGTTAAACATTGGTACGATCACTGCAAAAAATATTGGCACACTTAAGAAACATGTTGGAAGCTCCATGGGAAATCGAAAAATGAAAGGAAAAAGAGTGGCAATGATCGTGGTTCACAATCAGGGGATAATAGAGCTTTCCAAACAACTAATGGAAATTATGAGGACCAAAGTTCTCTGGAAGGGTCTCCATTCACTAAGGAACAATTAGAGCATCTACACAAGTTTTTTCAGTCACCACAATTTTAGATGAATTCTTCTATTCCTGTAACACCCCTAACCTAAATCCGATCACTGGATTTAAGCTAAAAAGGTATTACCGAGCTAAACATTAAATTTCTCATCCACATTAACTAACATAAACAGAGATCAATCTGAATACATATTAATCTTTGTGTTATATATATGCCATTTTCATATGGCCAAAATATTTACAATTACAAAACATAGTTATCTTCAGCCTAACCTATACATGCCATATCAGGACCAAAATAAAACTATACCAAAAAGATCGATAGTAGGATGAATTCTTGACGATCCCAGTCGGTGGCCAAAATCAACAATCTATAAAAGCAGAGAAATAAGGAACGAGTAAGCTTTGAGGCTTAGTAAGTTTTAAGCATTTCAAACAATTAAAACTTGTCATTTAAATCGAACCTTAAGTATCACAGAACTCGTATTCTAATTATATATTACTTGGCCGAATATACACAAGTACACTAATTATAAAGCCTATTGGTCGAATATATATATATGAATACACAAGAAATTTTCAGCACATATTTAACTATAGTATATGGCTCATACAATTACTTTAAGTCACATACTTTCATAAAATGACATACATTGACTGAATAGGTCATTCTCTTATTCTTAAATACCGTATTCATCCACATGTATATATATATAGTTCTTTAATACTAATAATTCACTTTAAAAATCATTTCACATATGAGTACATAATACATTACCTTAACATGTTAAATATATAGTATTATTCGACGTGGTTTTTCATGGATATTCAATGTCGTAATCTTACTTAATTCTTGGCATCAAACCTGTCAAGTCTTAGAACTTGAAACAAATTTCTAGCACCAGCCTGCGGGAATTTAAACACGGTATAATACTAGCTCGTAGCCTGCGGGTCTCTAGCCCGGATAGCATTCTAGCACGAAGCTTGCGGGTCTTTAAGCCCGGATAACATTCCAGCATATAGCCTGCGGGTCTTTAAGCCCGGATACAATTCCTCAAGTATCATGGATATTTAATCATATATTAACACATCTCATTGAACATGTCACATTAGTAGTCATTTGCTACATGCGAATATAAGCTCCATATACATTTCATTAACTAAGCTTAACCCGTATTGACCATTCGACTATAGTTCATATACTTAGATTATTTATCACACAACTTAATTCAAGTAGAATCAAAAGGTCACAATTCATCTAATATACACATATCAAGGCATCATAAATTTTTATACTAAAGGCGACTACTCAAAACTTACCTCGGATATCGTCGAACGATTACAACGGCTATTCGATTACTTTCTCTTTTCCCTTATCTGAGTTTGCCCCTCTATGCTCTTGATCTAATTCAAACAAATTTAGCTTATTAATATCCCATCATGCTAGATTATGGTCGAATATGACAAGAGATTTACTAGGTCATATAGCTACCTTTAGCTCAAATACGAAATGGTCATACCCATTTTAATCACTTTAAACATTCTAATACAATTTAATTAAACATTTCTCCAAGTATACCTTTATGACCGAATATACATATCAAATAAATAGCTTACTTAATACATAACTCACATAGCCAAAGTACATATAACCCTAATGACCGAATATGTATATCACCAAAATTCTGTGACTTAACCTTTAACCCTTTTAGTGAATATCCATTAAATATCTAGTTCACATACACAAACACAAAATTCATATGGCTTATCATATTTTCATGTACATATCTTAACTATATAGCCGAATATATATATAGTTCATCAAACCGATATTTATTCCTATTCTCTTAACACTTATGGATCAATTTGACATGCATTTACCTTTGGCACATTCGGTCATTTAAGCAATAACCTATCTAGAATTTAAGCATTTTATACTAAAAATTCTCCCAAAGCCAAATTCATATACATCTTTTAATACTCATACAAAGTTTATATTTCAAATAATTTGTTCATACACCATTAACCTACTAATTAACTAAACACTTTAAAAATTTTCTTTAACTAAACATATATTCGGCAATGACCAGAACAATTTAACAAATCTTAAAAACAATCTATAACATTTTAAATTCATCTTATCCCCCCCATGACCGAATGTACATATATATATATATATATATATATATAAACTCAAATAACAATAAAATTTTCTTTCCAAAATGCATATATATACATACGGCAACTTCAATTCATACCTCTCAACAATGAATTCAACTTATTCAACCATCATTTAAGCTACTTTAACATATAAATAACATCTTCCCAAAAACTTATCAAAATAACACAAATTTAGCAACTTGCCGAATGGATATATGTTCAATGATTCATGAATTTAAACCATGGGTTAACTATACTATGTACTTATCAATTTAATTTCATAATCAATTACAAAAAAATTAAATTACATACCTTTAAATTGAGATAACCATGGCGAATGCCTTGGCTTCTTCTTCAATATTTTTCTTTCTCAATTTCGGCAATGAAGAAAGAAAGATGAACACCCATTATTTTATCATCTTTTTCTTATTTTACTAATTATTTTTATTTCAAAATAATGCCATTACTTATTATAATACTTAAATAAAACATATATTATCCATCAACCATCATTATGGTACCACTATATTAAAAGTGGTCTATTTGACATGCAAGTCCCCATGTCAATAGTTCATGCATTATTTGGCACTTTAAAATTTACCTATCACATTTTCAAGTCTTATCACATGAGTCCTATCTTATAAATTTCACATACAAATGACAAAATCAAAGCATGAAACTTTCACACATGCATTTACACATATAATAAACATAGAATATAACGGTTAATTATTTTTATGACTCGGTTTTGTGGTTCCGAAACCACTTTTTGACTAGGGTCAAATTAGGGCTGTCACAATTCCTAACTCATCCATTAATCCTTCTTCCTCTTTTGCCCAATCAAGTACTGATTTTTTTGTTTTTTTCATTTTCAAGCCTTGTAAAACAAGCACGTGGATTGTTGATTCTAGAGCTAGTGATCACAAGACTAGTAGTCATTTTCTTTTTTCAACTTACACACCTTGCGCAGGAAACAAAAAGATCAAAATAGCAGATGGGTCCTTCTCGGCAATAGCCGGGAAAAGCACTGTTAAAATTTCGTCTTCCTTGATTTTACATGATATTTTACATGTGCAAAATCTAGCTTGTAATATCATATCGGTCAGTAAATTATCCCAGTCCTTAATTGTCATGTTATATTTGACTCCTCTATGTGTAAGTTTCAGTAGATGGTCTTGGGGAGGATGATTGGCAATGCTAAAGAATTTGGTGAAATTTACTTTCTTGAAGATGACCATCTAAGTCAACCAACAACTACTTTATTTTTAAATTCTGTTTCTGATTTTGATAAGGTTATGATTTGGCATTATAGGCTTGGACATCCTAATTTTTACTATTTAAGATATTTTTTTACCTAATCTATTTAAAAATAAAAGTCCTTCATATCATTGTGAATTTTGTGAATTGGCTAAATATCATCGGTTATTCTTCCCACCTCAAAAATATGAAGCCTCTAAACCTTTTTCGTTAATTCATAGTGATGTTTGGGAACCTTAAGAGTCTTAGCTTTTTCAGGAAAACGTTGGTTTGTCACATTTATTGATGATCATACTTGAATTTGTTGGGTGTTTTTATTAAAAGATAAGTCTGAAGTTAAAAATGTATTTCAGTCTTTATAAGCTATGGTGGAAACACAATTTGGTGTGAAAATAGAAGTATTTCGGACTCACAATGGTGGGGAATTTTTTAGCGACCATGATCACGAGGTTTCATGATATGTTTTAAATATTTATAATTATTCGCTCTTGAACTAACTATTATCGCGATGTAGGCAAGTGTACCTATCGAATAGTAGTATAGTTTTAGCAAGACCGGATTGTTGAACCCAAAGGAACTAAAAGTACTAGTAATGACTGTCTTTTTATTATCTAGCCTAAGAATAAATAAGGTTTGGTTTAACTAACTAATTATCTAAACTAACTCACAGAGAATAAAATTGGGGAATTACTTTTGGGAAAATCGATTGAATGAAGGCAATACCTAAAGAAAAATCCACCTAGACTGTACTTGTTATTCTGGCTCTGAATCGGATGATTTATTCATTTAACTTGTTCCGTAGAGATCCCTAAGTTATGTTATTATCCCTATTCAAGACTAATAACGTCTAATCCCTAGATTGAATAACCGAGACTTTTCTCTAATTAACACTCTAGGTTTGCAATAACTCGATCTATGGATCTTCTTATTAGGTTTCACCCTAATCCGGCAAAATCTTGTCACCTTATGTCTAGGCGCGCAATCAACTCCACTTAATTATGAAAACTGTACTCTTAGACAGGGTCTATTCCTCCTCTGAATAAGAGCTTATCTTGAATCAGTATCCTGGGATATCAAAATAAGAATTAAGAACATATAATTAATAACAAGTTAAATATTTATCATACAATTCAGAAAATAATAACAAAATTCATCTTAGGTTTCATTCCCCTTAGGTATTTAGGGAATTTAGTTCATAACTAAATAAGAAAACATCTCAGAATAATAAAGAATACAAAACATAAAGAAAACCAAAACTCCTGAAGGGGGAATCGAGGAGAGATCTTCAGTCTTGATGGTGAATTCGGCTTCTGAGATGGATCAATCGGCTTCCTTGGAGTAATTCTTTACCCCCTACTCTGTGTGTCCTTTTCTTCCTCCTCTAGGGTGTATTTATAGGCTTTGGAATGCCTAAAAGCCCTCAAAATTAGCCTTTTCCGAATTGGACTCAACTTGGGCTTGGCAAGGACACGCCCATATGACACGCTCATGTGCGATTACTTCAGGCCATGCTCGAGCTACCAAATTGACACGACTGTGTGATCTGCCCGTGTGAAGAAGTCCAGGCGATGTTGATTTTGTACTTTGGCCCATTTTCTCCGTTTTTGGCCCGTTTCTCGTTCCTTTCGCTCTCCCATGCTCTTCTAAGTATAAAACATGAAATTAAAGCATTAGGAGCATCGAATTCACCAATTCTAATGAAAAATCATCCATAAAATGCGTTAAGCATGGGGTAAAATATGTATAAATTACGGTTTATCAAATACCCCACACTTAAGCATTTGCTTGTCCTCAAGCAAAATTCTCAACTCATAATTAAAATAAATTCTTCTCAACTTATAATTCCTATCAGTAATATCTCAAAATAATCCATAACCAACCATACATTGAGAATTCAACTAAAAGAACATAAAAATTTCAAACACTCCAAGTTGAGTATTTAATCATGCAAACATAGGTGTCTCCCCTCATCTAAGTAATTATCATTGATTCAGAATATCACAGAGTTTCACATCCTCACTAAAGTTTCACTCAAATCACTCGAGGTGTTTAAGTACAATAAATGAAGCACTCAATAGTCAATAATGAAAAGTTATTACCATAGGCTTGCATGAAAATCAAATCTCCACCACTATAATTTAAAATGATACATCAATCAAAAGGTCTTTAAAGGGTTGTAATGAGGTTTGGTTAGGAGGTGTGGTCACAAGTTGAAAGAAAGGGTTAGAATAGAGATTGACTTGAAAAATTACCTAACTAGAAAAAGAGTTAATCATCACTTGCGTACAACAGAGCTTCTTCTCAGACTAAGGAATTTATCTTCTGAAGCTTTCAAACAGAAGATCACTACTAATATGTATACATTTTTTTAAAAAACAAGTTAAATTACATAGTAGAATAAAACATAGCTAAGCAACTATTTCAACTCAAATCTCGACAAAAATGGGGCTTAAATTAATTTAGGGGATTTCAACAATAATGGGTTAAAGGTTAATATTAAGGGTAATACAAGAAATGGCTTGTTAGGCTCAAGCGGGTTCACTAGGGGTTAATTGTGGAGGTAGGCTTTTCATGGCATGAGTGGGTTAATCCTAAGTGCCTTAATCATTTTGACGTATCAAATCAAATGTTGTGGTCTCGACATGCATAATCACGCAAGTTCTAGAATGACAGTTCAATACTGACGCACTCAAAGCAATAATAAAAGTGAGCATGAAAGAATTAATAGATGCTCAAAAGGCTCAAAAATCTCACAAAAATTATGGCTTTTGATGTTTAAAACTTGTAAATCCCAATTCAAAGTAATACCTAAATTTTGGGGAAACAACCTAAATTTTTAAATTCTTAAAAATCAACTTATCGTGCTTGATTCTCTAATGTATTAAAGTTTAAACAATCAATGCATAAATGCCTATGTTTTAATTCAAGATATATCAATCAAAATCATAAATCAATTAAAATTTATCCTAAATATGATATGAAAGCTTTCCAAGAGAACAAGGCAGTCATTCAGGGTTTTTCTGATAATGAAATAAATACCCCCACACTTAAGATGTACATTGCCCTCAATGTACAAGATAGATATTAGAGTATAAAAATAAGATAGGGAGAGAAGAGAAACTTACTGAGTTAAAAATGGATGGAATCCTGGATTAGCGGGAGCGAGTTGTTGGAAATAAAGCTGGAGGACAAATATGATTCTGAAGGTAAGCCATTTTTAAAAGGAAAACAAATGAATCTTAAAAACTTAATAAAAGAAAAATAAAATAAGATAATTATTCTAATTTTTCAAGTGGCACGGCCGGTGCACACGCTAGTGTGGCTCGTGTCTCGTCCGTGTTTGTCGTGAATTGTGATGTCGTCGCACGACCTTCTCGCACGCCCGTGTGTATAGGTCGTGTGGCTACATGATCGTGTCACACGGCCATGTCTGGCATGGTTCGCTTCTCCCATGGTCGTGTAGGTTTTCGCACGCCCATGTCATTCTGACAGTATGGTCCACGGGTGCTAAACACGGGCGTATCACACGTCCGTGTTCGTTTGGCAGATTTGACCACGGCCAGGTCGCACGCCCGTGGCCACTTATTGCATCTCGTGTTGGAAAAGATACTTTTACCCTATTTTTTCACGGTCATATTGCACAACCGTGTTTCCGTCCATGTTGGTCACATAGCCTTAAGCAAGGCCGTGTAGGGCCGTGTGGAGTTGGGAACCTATGCTTCAAATACTCTGTTAGTGACCTAAATGTTTAAAACTTGAAATTAAAATAATTTAAAATTATTAGTACTCAGGTTGCCTCCCGAGAAACGCTTGTTTGTAGTCTAAGCTCGACTGTTACCTTGTTGGTTTATTCATGGTGATTTTGTGGAGTCATAGCTCCTCTCCCTCATTTTTAAAATTCTCGCCATTATAAAGTTTGAGACGATGTCCATTTACTTTGAAAGCACCGTATGATGAGTGACTCACCTCTATTGTGCCATATGAAAGAACGATTGAATTACAAAAGGTCCTAACCATTGTGATTTAAGTTTCCCAGGAAACAATCTGAGTCTTGAGTTATATAGTAAGACAAGATCTCCAACTTCAAATTTTTTTCATTGCTTTAAGCGAGGGTCATGGCGCCGCTTTGTTACTTCCTTGAATAGGCATGAATTTTCTTATGCATTGGCTCGCCACTCATCAAGCTCGTTCAGCTGTATCAACCTATTTTTTCCTGCAAGTTCGAGATCAAGGTTTAGAAATTTGATAGCCCAAAAAACTTTATGCTCTAGTTCGAATGGTAGATGACAACTTTTTCCATAAACAAGTCTATAAGGTGATGTCCCTATGGGGTCTTGAAAGTAGTTCTGTAAGCCCATAAGGCATCGTCTACTTTTATTGCCCAATCTTTTCTGTTTGATTCTACTGTTTTTTCAAGGATCAGTTTGATTTCTCAGTTTGTTACTTCAACTTGTCCATTAGTTTGAGGATGGTATGGGGTAGCTGTTCTATGATGAACTCCATATTTCTTAAGGGTTTTTTCAAATTGGGTATTACAAAAATGAGTGCCCTTGTCACTGATAATTGCTCTAGGTGCTTCAAATCTCGAGAAGAGTTTCTTAAGGAAATGTACTACCACTCTAGCATTATTAGTAGGTAGAGCTTTGGCTTCCACCCATTTGGACATGTAATCAACTGCTACTAAGATGTATTTATTCCCAAATGAACTGGGGAATGGGCCCATGAAATCGATACCCCAAATGTCAAATATTTCATAGGAAAGCATATAGTTTTGAGGCATTTCATCACGTTTAGATATGTTACCTGTCCGATGGAATTTGTCACATGAAGTAACGTACTTGTTAGCGTCTTTGAATAACGAAGGCCAATAAAAACCTGATTCAATTTTTTGTGTACGGTCTTAGTTCTACTATAATGTCCTCCGGTTGGCCCTGAGTGGCAATGTTCCAATATTTTTGATGTTTCTGATCTTGTAACGCATCTTCTAATGATTTGATCTGCACATGTGCGAAACAGAAAGGGGTCGTCCCAAAAGTAGTTTTTCACATCATTAAAGAATTGCTTCTTTTGCTGGTGTGTTAACCCTTTTGGGATAATGTTAGCGGCTAAAAAATTCGCGATGTCTACAAACCAAGGTACCTCGAGTCAGATATAGCAAAAAATTATTCTTCAGGGAATGAATCATTTATTTCAACTTCATCTAGTTCTGTAACGCCCCTAACCCGAATCCGTCACCGGAATAGAGTTACAGAGCATTACCGGAGTTACCGATTTATTTATCAGATATTTCATTTCATCTAACGTTCATATTTGGAACCAATTAAAATCAAACATATTTTCCCTTAACGTACTTATTTTTCTCGATATGTTGTACTTGAATTTATTACTCGTCTCAATTTAATTAATTTCCTTGTATCAACATATCAAAGATAATCACCTATTTACATGTCATGATAAATATCATTCTCTTGTCATTTCTTCATAAACATAAATGAGGTAATTCATTATATCGATATTTCATGCATTTAAAAATACAATTCAAGTTACACTAACTTACCTCGTTACTTGTTCATGTTTATAATTTCATTAATCCGATATCTTTTCTTTTCCACGTTCAAGTCTCGTATTTGAGTCATCCAGATCTTTATAAAGAAATTTGATCGTCGTTTTCATTTATTTCATGTTCTAATACATTCAATTGATGCTCTAAACAAAATTACCATTTTACCCCTAAACTTTTTAATTAATGACGATTTCATTCTTATGCTAAAAAAAAATAAAATTCTTGCAATTTAATCCTTATTTCCAGTCGTTGCTCTCAAACAAATTGATAAAAACCCATGAATTCTATAAAATATAAGAATTTTTCATAATTTTAACAATTTTCAATTTAATCCATAAAACATGTTTTTCCCCGATCTTGAGCTAAATTAATAATTTCATTCAATTTTGTAATTTTAAATAATAAAATAATCCATTTCATGCAAATTGGTCATTTCTAACATTTTTTCAAAATTACCCATAAAGTTTTACTTTTATTCAATTTAGTCCTTGAGCCTAAAACATGCAAATTAGCCATGCTAGATGAGTATTCATACATATTTCCCTCCTCCTCCTCTCCGTTCCACATCCTTAATTTATATAAGATGCTACAAATAACAATATCAATAATTTCACTATTTACTTATATGTATATTCAAAACTATCCATTCGTATCATAGTCACTAAATTATTTATATCTTGAGCTACAGAACTCAAAATTAAGATCCGCTAATTTTCCATGAAACTATACTTATGTATATTATTACCATAAAATTTTAAGAATTTTTGGTTTAGCTAATAAGTACAGTTTATTCTTTAAAGTCACCCTTATTCTATTATCTGACAATTCCGACCCTTCTTAACTAAAAATTAATTATCTCATTGTACAGAATTCAAATGATGTTCCTGTTTATTTCTACTGAAAATAGACACATTAATAATTCTAATAATATAAATTTAAGCCCCTAATTATTTTTATCCAATTTATTATGATTTTTCAAAGTCAGAACAGAGGAACCCGAAATCATTCTGACCTTATCTCACCAAATTTACTATATCTCACAATTTACAATTTCATTTCTTACAACGTTTCTTTTATAAGAAACTAGACTCAATAAGATTTAATTTCATATTTTATTTAACCTCTAATTCGATTCCCAAAATGTTTGGTGATTTTCAAATTTAGACTATTGCTGCTATTCAAAACTGTTTTAGTGCAAAGTATTATTTACCATGTTTATAACACCCTTAGTTTCTTTCTCTACTCTATTTTTCATTACTTTCTCTTATTTTCTCTTCACTAACATGATAAGAATATAAGACCATATATAAGAAAACTCTAAATCAACATCAATTCCATGCTTTTTCAACAATATTAAACTTAAAAATATATTGAAATCTTATGTTCTTACCTTTTCTTATTGACTTCAATCTTTAACTTGATTTTTCTCTCTCCTCCATCTTCTATTTCTTGAATCCAACTTGATATTCTTGCTCCCCATCATCTCCTTGCTATCTTTCTTTTTTGATGGCTATGGAAATTCTTTCAGTTTTTAGGTGAAAATAATGAATTTTTGGTGGAAGGACTAAATTGTAAAGAAAGAAAACTTCTTTTCTTCTTCCTCTCTCACGTTGGTTTGATGGGAAAGAAAATATGATGATTCTTCATCTTTCTTTCCTTATATATACTAAATAAAATAATAATAAAATAATAAAATATCATTTAAAAATCAATTTAAAGTATTAATAAACTAATATTTATTTATTTAATTTATCTAAAATATCTTTAACATCATCATTATCTCTAGATTTCTCTCTCTTCCAATTGACCATTTTGCCCTTAGTGATCTTTTAAAATTCCATTCTTAAGTCATCACTTAATTTGGTAAAATTACAATTTAGTCCCTCATAATTCTTCACCTATTCAATTTGGTCCTAATTCATCAATTTTCCTTTATTTTTAGATCATTCCACCCTTAAAATATTTGCACTATAGTCCTTCAACTTTTCATATTTACACTTTAATCCCTCAAACTTTGAGTATTTACTCTTGGGCCACAAAACTTTTCTCACTTTTACAATTTAATCCTTTCTTGAATCAATATGTCATAATATATTTCCCAGTGACATAACTCAATTTTTCCTCTTCTTGTCACTTTATTTCCTTATTTTACTATATTAAGGATAATATCTTACTGTAGAAATTTTCAGGGTGTTACAAGTTCTCTAGTTTTGGAGTTCTCAAGCCTGGACAGATGATCAGCCGCGAGATTTTCAGCTCCTTTCTTATCCTTAATTTCCAAGTCGAATTCCTGCAATAGGAGAATCCATCGAATGAGTTGAGGTTTTGCATCAGTTTTAGTTAAAAGGTAGCGAAGGGCGGAATGGTCAGTGTAAACAACTTTAGACAATATGAGATATGATCGAAATTTATCAAACGCAAAAACCACAGCTAGCAACTCTTTTTCCGTAGTGGTATAATTCTCTTGTGCCGCTGTCAAAGTTTTGCTAGCATAATAGATAGGTTGAAAATGCTTGTCTCTCCACTGTCCCAGTACTGCACCTACTGCAAAATCACTCGCATCACACATTAATTCAAATGGTAAATTCCAATCAGGTGCAATCATAATTGGAGCATTAATTAATTTATCCTTTAAAGTATTGAATGCTTCAAAGCACTCTTGATTGAAATTGTAAGGTATATCTTTTTCTAGCAATTTAGTCAAAGGCTTAGCTATTTTAGAAAAATCCTTAATAAATCTTCTATAAAAACCAGCATGTCCTAAAAAGCTTCTAATAGCCTTAACCGAACTAGGAGGTCGTAATTTTTCGATTGCTTCTATTTTAGATCTGTCCACCTCAATCCCTTTACTAGAAATTTTATGCCCTAATACAATACCTTTTTGAACCATGAAATGACATTTCTCCTAGTTAAGCACAAGGTTCGTTTCCTCACATCTTATTAAAACTTGTTTTAAAGCAAAGATGGAAAGAGTTGCTGAATACTGAGAAATCATCCATAAATACTTCCATGATATCTTCCATGAGTTCATCGAAGATGGCCATCATACAACACTGAAAAGTGGCAGGAGCATTACATAATCCAAAAGGCATTCTACGATAAGCGAACGTACCATATGGGCATGTGAATGTCGTCTTTTCTGGATCTTCAGGAGCTATTGGGATTTGGAAGTAACCAGAAAGTCCGTCTAGAAAGTAGTAGTACATGTGCCCGGATAATCTTTCCAACATTTGGTCAATGAATGGCAAGGGGAAGTGATCTTTTCTTGTGGCATCATTCAGTTTCCTGTAATCGATGCAAACTCTCCATCCTGTGACTGTCCTTGTTGGGATTAATTCATTCTTTTCGTTGGTCACAACCGTCATACCGCCTTTCTTAATGACAATCTGCACTGGACTTACCACAGAACTGTCAGAAATAGGATAAATAATCCCAACATCTAGAAGTTTAATTACCTCGGCTTTTACAACTTTATTCATGTTGGCATTCAGTTGTCTTTGAGCTTGCACACACAGTTTGTATTCATCTTCCTTCAAAATTTTGTGGGTGCAAAAAGAAGGACTGATTCCTTTAATGTCAGAAATTTTCCAATATGGCCTTTTTATGTTCTTTTAATACCTGGATTAATTCCTCTTTCTCCTTGGGTTGCAAGTTAGAAGCAATGATAACTGGTAATGTAGATCCAAAGAATGCATACTCCAAGTGGTTGGGTAATTGTTTAAGTTCCAGTTTGGGAGGCTCTTCAATAGAAGGTTTTTGTTTAAGTTCATCGTTTAGCTTAATGCCCTCATATTCTACTTGTCTTGAAGAATACTCATTAGGTTCATCATCTGTCTCCTCTTCTTGAGCTAGATACAGTTCTATTGTGTCCTTCTGTATAATTTCCTGAAAAGAGTCTTGAGTAGTATGATCAATAGAGTCAATAAAATAACATGGGTCATCCTGTTCCCTAGAAAACCTCATAGCGTCATAAATTTTAAAGGTAATCTCCTCGTCACCTACTCTAAGTACCAATTTACCGTCACCCACATCGATTACAGCCCTAGCAGTGGTTAAAAATAGGCGCCCTAAAATAAAGGGCACTTCTACATCTTCATCCATGTCAAGCACAACAAAGTCAACAAGAAATATGAATTTATCTACTTTCACGAGTACGTCTTCTATAATGCCCCTAGGATATTTAATAGATCTATCGGCTAATTGAATACTCATCCCCAAGACCAAGTTGTTTGAACATTTATATGGCATCAAATTAATGCTAGCGCCTAAATCAGCTTGTCTTTCTCAACATTCAGACTACCAATTAAGCAAGGGATAGTAAAACTCCCTGGATCTTTCAGTTTGGTTGGCAATTTGTTTTGGAGTATCGCTTAGCACTCCTCGTTGAGTTCTACTGTAGACAAGTCCTCGAATTTCCTTTTATTTGTTAGAAGCTCCTTCAAAAATTTTGTGTATGTAGGCATCTGCGAGATGGCTTCAACAAAAGGTAAGTTGATATGTAATTGCTTAAAAAGTTCAAGAAACTTACCGAATTGCGCATCAATGCGATCTTTTTTCAATTTTTTTGGGTACGGAACTAGAGGTTTATATTCTTTTGGCACTAGTTTGTCACTATTTTCGGTTTTTCTTCCCCTCTTTCGCTTATCACGACTTCTTGTGTTAGCTTCTTTTCAGTTTCCACTAACTCTTTCCCACTCCTTAGTGTAACTTCTTTCACATGCTCTTTTGATTGGGTGTTACTAGGTAAACTCCTTAGTGGTCTTTCTGAAATTAATTTGGATAGCTGGCTTATCTGAGCTTCGAGCTCTTGGATCGGTGCTTTTGATTCTTAAGTGCTATCTCGGTGTTCTGAAAATGGATTTTTGACACGATATAAACTTTGAAAGCATCTCTTCAAGGTTCGGCTTCTTTTCTTGTTGGTAAGGTGGTTGCTGAAAACCCGGAGGATGTTGTGGTCTTTGATTTCCTTGGCCTCCCCATGAGAAATTGGGGTGGTTCCTCCAACCTGTATTGTAAGTGTTAGTATATGGATTGTTTGGAGGTCGAGGATTATTACCCATGTAATTTAATTGCTCGTTATCCATGTTGTGGCCATAAGGTTGGTATTCTAAATGGCTTGTTCCACCGCCACTTGCTTCGCACTGCATCACTGGGTGAACCTGTGAAGAACTAAGAAAACCATCAATCTTTTTATTTAAGATTTCTACCTAATTAGAGAGCATGGTGACCGAATCGACATTATAAATGCCGGTTGTTTTCGTTGGCTTTGTCCTCATGACTTGCCACTGATAGTTATTCAGTGACATCTCCTCAATAAACTCATAGGCATCTTCAGGTGTTTTATTATTGATGGTTCCGCCAGCAGCTACATCAACCATTTGTCGAGTCGAAGGATTCAAACCATTGTGGAATGTTTGTACTTGGAGCCAAAGCGGTAACCCATGGTGAGGGCACCTTCTCAAAAGATCCTTGAATCTCTCCCATGCACCGTAGAGTGTTTCTAAATCCATCTGCACAAAAGAAGAGATATCATTACGTAATTTTGCCGTTTTAGCTGGCAGAAAATATTTTAGTAAAACTTTTTCGGTCATTTGTTCCCAAGTAGTAATTGACCCTCGTGGTAACGAGTTCAACCACTGTTTAGCTTTGTTCCTCAATGAAAAAGGGAATAACCGAAGATGAATGGCATCATCAGAGACACCATTAATTTTAAATGTATCGCATAGTTCCAAGAAGTTGGCTAAATGAGCGTTAGGATCCTCATCCTGCAAACCATCAAACTGAACAAATTGTTGTATCATTTGAATAGTGTTAGGTTTTAATTCAAAAGTATTTGTAGCTACAGCAGGTCTAATTATGCTCGATTCAGTTCCTGTTAAAGAAGGCTTAGCATAATCATACATAGTGCGTGGAGCAGGATTTTGATTAACCGCAATTACAGAAGGTAGCTGATTGCCTTGGTTTTCAGCCATCTCTTCGGTTGGGGGTTGAGTATCGTCTTCTTGCTCGTTCTCTTTATATCGTAAGCTTCACCTTATTTCTCTTTGGTTTCTGCGTACTGTGCGATCAATTTCTTCATCAAAAAGTAGTGGTCCTGACGGGTTTCTTCTAGTCATAAACTATAAAAACCTGCCAAGAAAAAGAAAAAAAAAGTAAATTAATAAATAATAACAATAATAATAAAATAAAACTAAATTCCAAGAAAGATAAATGGCTAAAGTAATAAAAATTGAGCATTCCTAATATCTTAGTTCCTCGACAACGGTGTCAAAAACTTGATCGTGAGGTTTCGTGATATGTTTTAAATATTTATAATTATTCGCTCTTGAACTAACTATTATCGCGATGTAGGCAAGTGTACCTATCAAACAGTAGTATAGTTTTAGCGAAACCGGATTGTCGAAACCAAAGGAACTAAAAGTACTAGAAATGACTGTCTTTTTATTATCTAGCCTAAGAATAAAGAGGGTTTGGTTTAACTAACTAATTATCTAAACTAAGAACTCACAGAGAATAGAATTGGGGAATTGCTTTTGGGAAAATCGATTGAATGAAAGCAATACCTAAGGAAAAATCCACCTAGACTGTACTTGTTATTCTGGCTCTGAATCGGACAATTTATTCATTTAACTTGTTCCATAGAAATCCCTAAGTTATGTTATTATCCCTATTCAAGACTAATAACGTCTAATCCCTAAATTGAATAACCGAGACTTTTCTCTAATTAACAATCTAGGGTTGCATTAACTCGATCTATAGATCCCCTTATTAGGTTTCACCCTAATCTGGTAAAATCTTGTCACCTTAAGTCTAGGCGCACAATCAACTCCGCTTAATTATGACAACTGTACTCTTAGACAGGGTCTATTCCTCCTCTGAATAAGAGCTTATCTTGAATCAGTATCCTGGGATATCAAAACAAGAATTAAAAACACATAATTAATAACAAGTTAAATATTTATCATACAATTCAAAAAATAATAACAAGATTCATCTTAGGTTTCATTCCCCTTAGGTATTTAGGGGGCATGGATGTGATTGGGCCGATATCGCCAAAAGCTTCTAATAGGCATCGATCATTTTCGTGGTCATCGATTACTTCACTAAATGGGTGGAAGCGGCTTCATATTCTAGTGTCACAAAGTCTGCAGTTAGCAAGTTCTTGAAGAAAGAAATCATATGTCGATGTGGAATGCCAGAAAAGATCATATCAGACAATGCTCTGAATTTGAACAACAACACAATAGCGGAGGTCTGTAATCAGTTCAAGATCAAACACCACAACTCGTCACCATATCACCCAAAAATGAATGGTGCGGTGGAAGCAGCCAATAAGAACATCAAGAAGATTGTAGGAAAGAAGACTGAAACTTATAGAGATTGGCACGAGAAGCGACCATTCACCCGCTATGCTTATCGAACGTCTGTCAAGACCTCTATTGGGGCAACGCCTTTCTCACTAGTTTATGAAATGTAGGCAGTTTTACCCATCGAGGTTGAGATTCCTTCCCTCAGAGTTTTGTCAGAAGTGAAGTTGGATGAAGTAGAATGGATCCAGTCTTGATACGATCAGTTGAATTTGATTGAAGAACAGAGGCTAAGGGCTATTCGTTATGGTCAGATGTACCAAAAACGAATGATGCGATCTTATGACAAAAAGGTTCGCCCTAGAGAATTCCATGAAGGAGATCTGGTTTTGAAAAAGATTATTCAAATACAAAAGGATTTTAGAGGGAAATGGATGCCAAACTAGAAAGGACCTTATATGGTAAAGAAAGCCTTTTCCAGAAGAGAGCTAATTCTAGCTGAGATTGATGGTAAAAACTTGCCCAATCCTGTGAATTCAGATTCCGTCAAGAGGTACTTCACTTAGGAAGGGGATAGGCCAAGGCAAAAACCTGCAAAGGGTGCTTTGAGACCTTCTAAAAAAATGAATGAAGAAGAAGAAAATGGAGAGGCCAAGGCAAAAACCCGCAAAGGGAGCTTTGAGATCAAAGGGGTTTTGAGCTGAAAACTCAAAAACGAGCGGCTCAAATTTCAAAAATGAGGCATGTGGTAGTCTTGTCCTTTCTGAATTAACAAGAAAGAGGAGTGTTATGTCTTGGGGCATCAACAAATACTTTAGATCTCCTAAACACATATCTAGCTCGAAATGGTCTTCGAGAAGTTTGAACAGAGAAGCTTGTGCTGCGATATCTGAGGCACCTGTTTTCATCTTATTCATTTTGTACTTTAGCACAATTTGCTCTCTTGATTAATTTTTCCACTTCAAGCCTTGCTCTCAATAAAATTCTATCTTGTTCATTGTGATAGTCTTCTCAAGCATTTTTCATTGAAACAATGGTCATTGGACTTATAATATTCACATAAAAGAAGTTCTGCATATTACTCTAAAAAGTTTCTAAATGGTACAAGAGCCTGAAACAGGACCACTAGTCAGAACTAACCCAAATTCAAAAATTGGAAACATAAGAGGAAGGATAGTGCAAATTACGACTATCTCTTCAAATCTTCTGTCAGATATACCAGCTAAGTAAGAAGGCACAGTAGCGTATCAGTGATAGATCTTTGACAAACAATGAGCAATGACAACCTAAGCATTAAAAAAGGGATCATTCTCAAAAATGACATTATGCATTCATGCAAATATCATTCACACGCATCTAATTAGGAGTATTTGTTGTATTCTAATCATGACATCCTAATTATTTGGCATAAATAGGCCTATCAAACAGATTCTATAGGTCCTGTTCCTAGAGAATGGCGTAACAGACCAGTGAAACCATAAATCCGATACCTTTGAAGTTGTAGTAGGTTGGATTGAATCATCATGGCGAATCTAATCTTCCTGAAGTTACAGTGGAGTAGATTGAAGCCACAAGTCTTATCTCCCTGAAGTTGCAGTGGAGTAGACTGAAGATAGCAAATCTCATTTTACTAAAGTTGCAGTGGAATAGATTAAAGCTACAAGCTATGGCAAATCTAATCCCCCTAAATTTGCAGTGGAGCAGATTGAAGCCACATCTCCTTGAAGTTGTAGCGGAGTAGACTGAAGATAGCGAATCTCATTTTCCTGAAGTCGCAGTGGAATAGATTGAAGCTACAAGTTACAATCCTTATCTCCTTGAAGTTGCAGTGGAGCAGGAAAGTACACAAACCTTATCTCCCTGAAATTGCAGTAGAGCAGGTTGAAATTACCAAATCTTATCTCCTTTAAGTTCCAGTAGAGTAGATCAAAGCTACAAATCTCTTCTCCCTGGAATTACATTGGAGTAAATCGAAGCTACAAGTCTCATCTTTCTGAAGTTGCAGTAGATTAAAATGAGGCTACTTGAAGAAGAGTGAGCACCAAAGAAGTTGAGATTCAAAGACAGGGCGAAATTGGTTCTTTTTGAAGTCTTTGCTCTATTTTCGTTACACGACAACGAGCAAAGAGGGGCAGCTGTAATGGGCCAATTTAGCCCAAGCATAGAACCAAAAATAAATAGAAAATAAAAAAAATAAATAGTCCAAATTAACAGTCTAATTACAAACCAACACAAAAAAAAATACAGACCCAGCTAAATTGAACCCAAACCGAGCGGCCCAATTACCCTAACCCAACTAAACTACCCTAGCCCAATAAAGCCCAACCTAGCCTACAACATTTTCATAAAGAAAAACTTAGAAACCCTAGGCACCGCAATGGCCACCAGCAACCTCCATGCATCTACAGCTACAGCCACCTTGCTACGTACCCTCTCTGTACGTGTCAGCAAACACCTCTGTACCTGCAAAAAAAGGGACAAACACAACAGCAAAAAAAAAACGAGACAAAATATTGTATTTTCTTATTATTTTTTTATTTGACTATAAAGTCATTTTTCATTATTGTATTCGACTACTTCGAACACGCATATATAGTAATCAAAAAATACAAAGAGAGAATAAAAAATAGAAGCTTTTTTAAGGTTGTTCTTCTATTCGTATTTTTTTTTTGTTTTAGATTTATTTTTGCTTTTGTTAATAAGAAACTGGTAACAAAGGAAAGAAGGCTTACCTGTACGCTTAGGGCCCCAGGCCGAGTGCCATGGCAGAGGCGGAGGTGCGTCAGACGCCGATGAAACCCTCCTAGTTGGCCAAGATAGGTACAAAATAGCGCCTCTCCCTCTCCCCCTCCCCCTCTCTGTTTTTTTTAGAAATGCAGTGGTAGAATGATTTTTTTTTTAAAATTATCTTTTATAGGCCTCAACAAACGACGTCGTTTAGGGCCTATCTCAGTGGCTTCAAAACGGCGTCGTTTAGTGACCATACCTAAGATCCGACCAGAAATCAGCCAAGGATCCCAGTGTTTTTGGATTGGAGGTCTATTTGTGCCCTCAGTCCTTCCGCTTTTGAGGCTATTTTCGATTGAATCCCTATTTAATTTTCTTTTATCTTTCAATTTTACCTCTAAATTTTTTTCAATTTTATTTGGGTCCCATAAGGAACGACGACGTTTTGAGAGCAGGGGATATTTTCAGCCCTCGCATCTTCACACGCGTTTCGTTCAGGCCCTGTCTTTCTAATTTTGTTAAAATTCAGCCTTTTAATTTTATTTTAATTTCAATTCAATCCAGGGTTCATTTAACTTCAAATTCCTCTTTTACAAACTGTTTTGTTTGTTATTTTTTATTTATTCTTTTATTTATTTAGTCCTTTTCATCAAATGCTTTGTTTATTTATTTCATTTACTTATTATTTCCTTTATTTCATTTTCGTATTTCTTATTTATTATTTTCATTCATTTTTTATTGTGTTTACTTATTTTATTTAGTTTGTTTTATTCTACTTATTTACAACTTTCAATATATTTCAAGATTATTATCATTATTATGGTCGTTACTCATATTATTAATATTATTATCATTGTTTCCTAAATTATCATTCGTATCACTATTCTTGTTTTTGTTCATGCTTGTTAGTGTTATGATTCACTAATGTCAAGGCCATGTGTTAATTTTTTATTATGCAATGTTATGTCAAATGTATGCTGCAATATCATCATTAGTCACGTATGACCCTTTTACATGCTAAACAATTTCTTTTTAACCGTAATCAATTAATGAATATCTTTTTAGATATATCATTAAATTTTTTTATTTTACTCAAACTTAAATATTTTGAAATCAAAAATATTTCTCATTTAGGGAATTCGAAAAAATTGTACCCTAACTCACGGGGTCTTGATTTTCTCGTTAAGCCTAAATAGCCAAATATCCTTTCAAAATTTGACATACATGAATTTTCTTTTGATAAAAAATAAGGCAATGTTTCGAATTATAGAAGTTCGAGGGATCCTGCCCTAACGTATTGGGTTTCGATTTTTCTCGTTTGACTCAAACGACTGAATGTCCTTTTAAAAATCAAAGCACGATTTTACAATAAAGCAATTATAAGGCTAGCTTATTTTTTAGGGTTTAAATGTCACGTCCTAACTCACGAGATGTGACATTTTGTTATCCCTAGACAAGATATCCTTCAATACTGATTTTAATTCATTCGAGCATTTTTTTATCAATATTAATCAAAAGGAGAGGATTGTAACATCCTGAAATAGGGCCTAGTCGGAACAGTGGTTCCAGGAGCACAAATCCAACATTGAAATATTTGTTTTATGATCATTATGAGATCTAGAATATGAGAATATGCATGTGTTAAAGTTTCATGAAGAAATTCTATGAGTAAGGTGTCCAATTGGAAAATGAGAACCAAATTGAATAAATTGCAAAACTTGGATTCTAGAAGCAATTTGAATGAAATTGCTTTAGATTATTAATTAGAAGGTCTTAAAGGGCAATTTACCTAATTTCTAAGTTTTTAAATAAAAATTGGCATGTATGGATGAAATTTTAAAGAAAGGGCTTGAAGGCATTTTGGTCAATTGACTAATTAATTATCTAAAATGGGAAAAATAAGCCAACAAGCAGCCATTCTTCTCCCTCATCCAGCCGAAATTCTCAAGCTCTCCATAGCTAGGGTTTTCAACATTTCCAAGCTCAATAGTAAGTGCTCCCAAGCCTCGTTTTTAATGTTCTACGTATTTTTGAAATCCCGGTAACTTACTTACTCTACTTCTACCCATATATCATGCTAGGGTTCATGTTTAGAAATTTACCCATGCATGAGTCACTTGTATTTTGATGGTTTATGGAGGAATATGAAAGTTTAAAAGTTGGTAAACAACTTTTACTAAGTGATTATTCATGGAAATGGCTTTATGGACCATTTTGTAAAAGTTGTAAAAATAGGTAGAAAGATGAGAAATAATAGAAAAATTTTGGCTTCCATAAGAGGAAAGAACATCAGGTTAGGCTTGGGTAAGGTAGAATTTGTATGCATTTCATTATATGAGCCTAAGGATTAAATCATAAAAATGTGAAAGGTTAGGGGCAAAACAGTCATTTTGTCCTGGGGTGAAATTCAAGCTCGAAAAGTATAATTTTGGTGTTAATGATTCATTTTTATTGTTATAGACCCCGAGGAACAAATTCCAGAGGTCGATCGAGGAAAACGAAAAGTTTCGGAATAATCGAAACGCGAAACCAAGACGAATACCAAGTAAGTTTGAATAACTTAAAGTAAACTCATAATATGCCTAATTGTATGTTTTATGAATGTATGATAATTGTATTTGATGATTGCATGAAAATCCATGAAATGTATCTTTAATAATGACATGTTGGTAAAGGTCTCGGTTAAGGTAAAAAAAGGAAGTTCGATGGATGACCCATGATTTACATGTGACTTGAGATCCTGCATGTGTTGCAGAAAAAGATTTAGCCCAGACGAGTAATCCATTGATCTCAAATATAGAAAGGAATCTAACCCGAACGAGTGTTCCTTGAGTGATCGAGCCTCCCGAAGAATATGTGTGATTTGTGGATTTAGCCCAGACAAGTAATCCGATTAGGGTCTAAATTTAGCCTGGACTGGTAATTCAGATCCAAGCTCATTAAGGGTGTTTGTCTCTATAAGGATTTAGCCTGGACTGGTAATCTCGATATCACCTTTTGAGTTTACGTTACAGGGGATTTTGCCTGGACTAGTAATCTCGCCGAATGATGTGAGGTTCGCGGGAGTGCATACATGAAATGATCGCTCTTATGACTTGAAGGTAAATGGATAATCCATCAAGATTTCTGAGAAACTCAATGAGATTATTACTAGTATATAAATGAAAATGTTGAATGATGAGCTCATCTAAGACAAATTACATGGGGCATTGTCATGTGACTAACTTGTTGATTAGGTGTATGTGATAGGGAACCTATTCCATGCTTGTTGGTTTTCTTGCCTAATATGGTTGTATGCTAATTAATAGGTAAGTTTACAGTCCAATTATCCGGGCTTACTAAGCATGTAAATGCTTACCCCTCTCTCTTCCCTATTTTACAGAGCTCGAGGACTCGTAAAGATTGGAAGACGATTGGAGAGTCAACACACTATCAACTAGTCCAGCTTTGGTATATAGACACTTTTATTTTCTTCAATAGCATGTATAGGCCTTTTTTTTTTTTTGTTATATGTATCATTTGATTTTCCAAAATAAAGGCATGTAAAGGTATACATATTCACTTGTATATGGCCATAGGAATTGGCTTATTTTGATGTAGGTTATGACCTACAAATTTGTGCATGTTTATGTCTAAATGTTCTTGTGGCATTTAAATGTGGCATATCACAATTACGCTTAAGTAATGTGACCAAATTACATGGGGTAGCTTGGTCATAATTGGCAATGAGTTATAATAATGAGCCAATCTTAAAAATGTTATAAGGCACAGAAACCCTTAATACAATGGGAATAACCTAGCATGTGTAAAACTGATGAAATGAGGTTTACATGCAATGAGGTTTATCGAGGGCATTTAAGTGTATAATCAGGCCTTGTTATGTATTATGGAAATCTATAAGTAAGAGTGGATGATAGGAGGTGACCAAAGGCTTGGAAAATAGCCTAACAAGGTCCACACGGGTAGACACACGAGCGTGTGTCTAGGTCGTGTGTGACACATTAATCGCCCCATGGGCGTGTGGTATGACCATGTGTCCCCTGCACCTAAAATTTTAAAGTCAAAATGCATGGTAGTAAACACATGGGTAGAGACACGGTCGTGTGTCTCAACCATGTAGAGGGCACGGCCTAGCAAACTGGTGTGTGCCTTGGCCGTGTGCCCCTAAATGCATGTTGACATCATAAATAGAATGCTTGAGTTTTTGGACACGGGCGACCATACGGGCGTGTCTAGGCCATATGAAGGGTACGAGCCGGGGACATGGGCGTGTGCTTGGTTGTGTGAAAACTCTTGTAGGTTCGAAATAGAAAATAAATTCAATTAATTCCATACGGGGTAGGGACACGGGCGTGTCCCAAAGCACACGGGTGTGTGAGATATTAACCTAGAAATTTTCTCAAAATTTTCCTAAGTTCTTGGTTTAGTCTTGAATCATTCCCAATGTATGTTTAGGACCTCGTAGGCCCAATATAGGGACATTAAGATGTAATTTTATTAGATTTATATTGGAATAAAATTTTATAACCCATATTTCTCGAAAATGTTCGAGTACATGTCCGGAAACACCTCATACCAAGTCCTAATTTTAGGTTCGGGTAAGGGGTGTTACATTTAATGGTATCAGAGCTACGTTTTAGTCAGTTCTAGGACTACTGTAAAGAGTATTGAGTTTTACTAAACATACTATTATACGAACGTGGATAGTGTGACATGTCCTAACTGTCTAGTTGTCTTTAAATATAGTAAATGTCTTCCAATCAAGCACAAGATGAGTCTGAGGGAGCCGAGAGTCATGCTCCAGCCTCCGTACAGCTAGCTGTTTCTAGTAGTAGTAGAAGGCCTATGTCTGAAGGCTGGGAAGAGGTCAGAGCCGCCTTCTTTGACGTGATAGATGAGTTGTTTGGGGATTGTTTGAGAAATCACCCCAACATACCACGACCTCTCCCGCCCCCTAACCAACCTGATGAGGATTTGCCACGAGGTATGGCACCTATAAGAATTGGTAAAGCCCCTGTAGATAAACTTAAAAAGTATAGGGCTGAGGAACTCAGAGCTAAGATCGATGATGATACTGAAAGAGCCGAGTTCTGGCTTGAGAATACTATACGAGTATTAGACAAATTATCGTGCACACCTGAGGTGTGCTCAAAGTGTGCTGTGTTTCTTCTGAAGGATACTGCATACCACTGGTGGAAGACCGTATCTTCAATGGTTCTAAAGGAAAACATCACTTCGGAATTTTTCCAAGCAAAGTTTAAGAAAAAGTACATCAACCAAAGGTTTTTAGACTCGAAGCGAAAGGAGTTCCTGAAACTCAAACAAGGAAATAAGACTGTAGCGGAATACGAAAGGGAGTTTGTAAGGCTAAGTCAGTATGCGACTGAATGGGTTCAAACCGAGTGAGAAATGTGTAAACGCTTCGAGGAAGGTCTGAATAAAGAAATCAAGTTGTTGATTGGGATTCTTGAGATACGAGAGTTCACTGCATTAGCTGATCGAGCCAAGAAGGCCGAGGAGCTCAATAATGAAGTGAACTAAGGAAAGAGAGAAACTCGAGTTTCGAGCAAGAAACCCAGTAGTAAGATGCTCTTATTTCCCACAAAGAAGTCAAGGAGCCAATATGAACGCTTCAATTCATCAGTAGGATATTCGAGTATAGCGAGTGGCTCTAAACAACGTAATCAGAAGTCTTCCTCGCCGATGGTGGCTAATGTGGGGAATGTAGATGACTAAAAATTGAAGTGAAAAAGTTACAATAAATCTCACTTCGGAGAGTGCCAAATGAAGAGTGGTGTGTACTACAAATGTGGTTTTCTTGACCACTTTCTTAGAAACTGCCCAGAGCGAACTGATAAAGAGGTGGAGGTAGCCCCGAAGTCGAGTACTCCTATTCCACGAGGTAGACTTCCAAGGTATCCTGGAAGTGCTAGCGACAGTCCTGTTGCAGTTAAAGATACTATAAAATCAAAGGCTCGAGCCCCGGCAAGAACGTATGCAATACGCGCTCGAGAGGAAGCCTCTGTTCCTGACATTATCACAGGTACTTTTTCTCTTTTTAATACTTGTATTGTTGCCTTAATTGACCGGGGTCAACGTATTCATACATTTGCATGAGATTGTTGTCTAGTATGAATATACCCATGGAATCTACGAAATTTATTATCAGAGTGTCGAACCCATTAGGCAAGTCAGTCCTGGTTGATAAAGTTTGTAAGAATTGTCCTTTGACGATTCAGGGTCATTGTTTTCCGGCTAACCTTATGTTATTGTCATTTTATGAGTTTGATGTAATACTTGGTATGGATTGGTTAGCCTTGCATGATGTAATTGTAAACTTAGTAATTATATTGAACTGAAGTGCCTAAATGGTGAGATTCTACGGGTTGATTCAAGAGAATTGGACACACACTAGTAGTAATTACCTCAATGGTTTCTCAAAGATATATGAGAAAAGGGTACGAAGCCTACCTTACTTTTGTACTGAACACTAAGGAAATGGAGTTGAAGATTGAGTCTGTGCCAATAGTATGTAAATATCCAGATGTGTTCCCGGAGGAATTACCTTTAGGAACAACACCTATTTCTATTGCTCCGTATAGGATGGCACCAACTGAGCTGAAAGAGTTAAAAGCACAATTGCAAGAGCTGACGGATAAAGATTTTGCAAGAACGAGTTTTTCACCTTGGGGTGCTCCCGTATTATTTGTAAAGAAGAAAGATGGTTCAATGAGGCTATGTATAGATTATCAGCAATTGAACAAGGTGACTATCAAGAATAAGTATCCTTTCCCAAGGATCGATGATTTGTTCGACCAGTTGAGAGGAGCTACTATGTTCTCTAAGATAGACCTGAGGTCCAGCTATTATCAGTTGCGAGTTAAGGAGTCAAACGTGCCTAAGATAGCTTTCAGAACGAGTTATGGCCACTATGAATTCCTTGTCATGCCATTTGGATTGACGAATACACTGGCCGTATTTATGGACCTAATGAACAGGATATTTTGACCATAATTGGACAAGTTCGTCGTTGTGTTCATTGATGACATTTTGATTTATTCCAAGGATGAGACAGAGCATGCGAAGCATTTGAGAACTGTGTTGCAGACTTTACGAGAAAAATAATTGTATGCTAAGTTTAGCAAGAATGAGTTTTAGCTCTAAGAAGTTGGGTTTGGGGGTCATATTGTTTCAGTTGAAGGCATTCGAGTTGATCCAAGTAAGATCTCTGTTATCGTTGAATGGAAACCACCCAAAAATGTAACCAAAGTTATAAGCTTTTTGGGCTTAGCCGGTTATTACCGAAGATTTGTGAAAAGATTCTCCATGATAGCGACTCTAATGACGAGGTTTCTACAGAAACACGTTAAGTTTGAATAGACGGAAAAGTGTCAACAGAGTTTCAAGAAGTTAAAGACATTGCTGACTGAAGCTCTTGTTCTAGTATTGCCCAAGCTGGGAAAAGAATTTGTGGTCTACAGTGATGCATCCTTAAATGGATTGGGTTGTATACTTATGCAAGATGGCAATGTGATAGCCTATGCTTCACGGCAGTTGAAGCCACATGAGAAGAATTATCCGACGCGCGACTTAAAGCTTGTCGCCATTATTTTTACCTTGAAAATTTAGAGGCGCTATTTATATGGCGAGACGTGTCGTATATTCACAGACCACAAGAGTCTAAAGTATTTGATGACTCAAAAAGAATTGAATCTGAGACATCGGAGATGGTTAGAATTAATTAAAGATTACGAGTTGATCATTGGTTACCATCCGAGAAAGGCGAATGTGGTCGTTGACGCATTAAGCAGAAAATCTTTATTTACATTGAGGGCCATGGACGCTCGATTGGCATTGCTTGATGATGGTTCAGTCCTGGAAGAGTTAAGGGCTAGGCCGACATTTCTTCAAGAAATTCATGATGTTCAGACTAATGATAGTGACCTGCAAGCTAAAAGAACTCAGTGTGAGTTGGGCATCAAATCAGATTTTCAGATTGGTCCTAATGGATGTTGATGTTCAAAGATAGGGTTCGTGTACCCAAAGATGATGATATTATTTGGAAAATCTTGCAAGAGGCACATGATAGCAGTTTGTCTATTCATCCTGGAAGTACCAAGATGTACAATGATTTGAAGAAAATGTACTGGTGGAATGGCATGAAAAGAGACGTCTCCAAATTTGTATCGAAATGCTTGATATGTCAGCAAGTCAAAGCTGAACATCAAGTACCTTCAATTTTGCTACAACCTGTGATGGTCCTCGAATAGAAGTGTGATAGAGTTACTATGGACTTCGTAATAAGATTACCATTGACCCCGAAATAGAAAGATGTCATATGGGTTGTGGTGGATAAGTTGACAAAGTTGGCTCATTTTATTCCGGTAAGAACAGACAACTCTCTTGATAAGTTGGCCGACTTGTATGTATCTGAGATTGTAAGATCACACGGGGTACTGCTATTGATTATTTCAGACAAAGATCCGAGATTCACTTCGAGATTCTGAAAAAAGCTACAAGAAGCCTTGGGTACAAAGTTGAGCTTTAGTATGACTTTTCACTGTCAGACCGATGGTCAGTCTAAGCGGATGATTTAGATCCTTGAGGATAAGTTGCAATGTTACATTCTCGAATTTCAGGGTGGCTGAGAAAAATACCTACCATTGATAGAAATCGCCTACAACAACAGTTTTTAAACGAGTTTGAAGATGGTGTCTTATGAGGCCTTGTATGACAGAAAGTGCCGGACTCCATTCTATTGGACAGAACTTAAGGAGAATTAGATTCACGGGGTTGATCTAATCAAGGAAACTGAAGAAAAGGTTAAAGTGATATGTGACTGTTTAAAAGCGGCATCGGATAGGTAAAAGTCATATACTGATCTGAAAAGAAAAGAGATTGAGTTCCAAGTTGGAGATAAAGTATTCTTGAAAATATCTCCATGGAAAAATGTGTTGAGATTTGGTCGGAAAGGCAAACTAAGTCCATGATTTATCGGACCATACGAGATCACTGAAAGAATTGGACCATTAGCCTATCGCTTGCCATTGCCTCCCAAATTGGAAAAGATTTACGACGTGTTTCATGTATCTATGTTAAGGCGATATTGATCAGACCCCTCTTATGTGATTTCACCGAATGAGATTGAAATAAGATCGGGCATGACTTATGATGAAGAAACGATCAAGATTTTAGCTCGTGAGATTAAACAGCTAAAAAATAAAGATATGGCTTTGGTAAAAGTTTTATGGCATCGACATGGTGTAGAAGAGGCTAAATGGGAGCCGAAAGAAACCATGAGAAATCAATATTCGCACCTGTTTACTGGTAAGACTTTCAAGGACGAAAGTCCCTAAAGGGGGAGAAATGTAACATCCTGAAATAGGGCCTAGTCGGAACAGTGGTTTCAGGACCATAAATTCGGCATTGAAATATTTTTTTTATGATTATTATGAGATCTAGAATATGAGAATATGCATGTGTTAAAGTTTCATGAAGAAATTCTATGAGTAAGGTGTCCAATTGGAAATTAAGGACCAAATTGAATAAATTGCAAAACTTGGATTCTAGAAGCAATTTGTATGAAATTGTTTTAGATTATTAATTATCAGCTCTTAAAGAGCAATTTGCCCAATTTTTAAGTTTTTGGACAAAAATGGGCATTTATGGATGAAATTTTAAAGAAAGGGCTTGAGGGCATTTTGGTCATTTGGCTAATTAATTAAATAAAATGGGAAAAATAAGCCAAAAATCAGTCATTCTTCTCCCTCATCCAGCCAAAATTCACAAGCTCTCCATAGCTAGGGTTTTCAACATTTTCAAGCTCAATAGTAAGTGCTCCCAAGCCCTGTTTTTAGTGTTCGTATTTTTGAAATTCCGGTAACTTACTCTCTCTATTTCTACCCATATTTCATGCTAGGGTTCATGTTTATAAATTTACCCATGCTTGATGGTTTATGAAGGAATATGAAAGTTTAAAAGATGGTAAACAACTTTTACTAAGTGATTTTTCTTTTAACACTACTAAGTGATTTTTCATGGAAATGGCTTTAGGGACCATTTTGTAAAAGTTTTAAAAATGGTTAGAAAGATGAGAAATAATGGAAAAATTTCGGCTACCATAAGAGGAAAGAACATTCGGCTACGCTTGGGTAAGGTAGAAATTGCATGCATTTCATTATACGAGCCTAGGGACTAAATCGTAAAATGTGAAAGGTTAGGGGCAAAACGATCATTTTGTCTGGGATGAAATTTAGAATCAAAAAGTATAATTTGAGGTGTTAATGATTCATTTTTATTGTTATAGACCCCAAATAACAAATTTTGGAGGTCGATCGAGGAAAATGAAAAGTTTCGGAATAACCAAAATGCAAAATCGAGACGAATACTAGGTAAGTTTGAATAACTTAAAGTAAACTCATAATATGCCTAATTGTATGTTTTATGAATGTATGATAATTATATTTGATGATGGCATGAAAATTCATGAAATGTATCCTTAATAATGACATGTTGATAAATGTCTCGGTTGAGGTTAAAAAAGAAAGTTCGATAGATGACCCATGATTTACATGTTACTTGAGATCCTGCATGTGTTGTAGAAAAAGATTTAGCCCGGACGAGTAATCTGTTGATCTCAAATATAGAAAGGAATCTAGCCCAAACTAGTGTTTCTTGAGTGATCGAGCCTTCCGAAGAATATGTGTGCATTATGGATTTAGTCCGGACGGGTAATCCGATTAGGGTCTGAATTTAGCTGGACTAGTAATTCAGATCTGAGCTCATTAAGGGTGTTTTCCGCTATAAGGGATTTAGCCTGGACTGGTAATTCTGCCGTAAGATGTGAAGTTCGCGGGAGTGCATACATGAAATGATCGCTCTTATGACTTGACGGTAAATGGAAAATCCATCGAGATTTCTGAGAAACTCAACTGGATTATTACGAGATATATAAATGAAAATATTGAATGATGAACTCATCTAAGACAAATTACATGGTGCATTGTTATGTGACTAACTTGTTGATTGGGTGCATGTGATAGGGAAACTATTCCATGATTGTTGGTTTTATTGCCTAATATGGTTGTATGCTAATTAATCGATAAGTTTACTTTCCAGTTATTCGGGCTTACTAAGCACATAAATGCTTACCCCTCTCTTTTCCCTGTTTTATAGAGCTCGAGGACTTGTAAAGATTGGAAGACTGTTGGAGAGTCAACACACTATCAACTAGTCTAGCTTTGGTATATAGACACTTTTATTTTGTTCAATGGCATGTATAGGGCTTTTGTTTATTTTGTTATATGTGTCACTTGATTTTCCAAAATGAAGGCATGTAAAGGTATACATATTCACTTGTATATGGCCATGGGAATTGGCTCATTTTGATGTAGGTTATGACCTATAAATTTGTGCATGTTTATGTCTAAATGTTCTTGTGGTATTTAAATGTGGCATATTACATTTAGGCTTAAGTAATGTGACCAAATTACATGGGATGACTTGGCCATAATTGGCAATGAGTTATAATAATGAGCCAATCTTAAAAGTGTTATAAGGTACAGAAACCTTAATACAAAGGGAATAACCTAGCATGTGTAAAACCGATGAAATGAGGTTTACATGCAATGAGGTTTATCGAGGTCATTTAAGTGTATAATCAGGCCTTGTTATGTATTATGGAAATCTATAGGTGAGTGTGGATGATAGGGGGTGACTAAAGGCTTGGAAAATAGCCTAACAAGGTCCACACGGGTAGACATACGGGCGTGTGTCTAGGCCGTGTGTGACATACCGATCGCCTCATGGGCGTGTGGTATGGCCATGTGTCCCCTGCACCTAAAATTTTGAAGTCAGAATGCATGGTAGTAAACACACGGGTAGAGACACGGTCGTGTGTCTCAACCGTGTGGAAAGCACGGCCTAGCAGACGGGCGTGTGTCTTGGCCGTGTGCCCCTAAATGCATGCTGATGTCATAAACAAAATGCTCGAGTTTTTGGACACGGGCCACCATATAGGCATGTCTAGGCCGTGTGAAGGACACGGGCCAGGGACACGAGCGTGTGCTTGGCCGTGTGAAAACCCCTGTAGGTTCGAAATAGAAAATAAATACAATTAATTCCACATGGGGTAGGGACACGTGCGTGTGCATTGTCTCTACACGGGCGTGTGAGATATTAACCTAGAAATTTTCTCAAAATTTTCCTAAGTTCTCGATTTAGTCCTGGATCATTCTCAATGTATGTTTAGGGCCTCGTAGGCCCAATATAGGGACATTAAGATGTAATTTTATTGGATTTATATTGGAATGAAATTTTATAACTCGTATTTCTCGAAAATGTTTGAGTACATGTCCGGTAACACTCGTACCTAGTCCCAGTTTCGAGTTCGGTTAAGGGGTGTTACAAGGATCGTATTTTAAATTCTTTTTGGGTTTTTAAATTTTGATGTTCAGATATAATTAATCAATTAGGTACTAATTTTGAGCGTTAAGAGGGTGTCAATCCTTCCTCGCACGTAACCAACTCCCGAACCTGTTTTCTCGAATTTTGTAGTCCAAAAATTGTTATTTTAGTAAATCAAAACGTTTTATTAAAATGATCAATTAAGAGGTGACCCGAGCACACCTAAATAAAAAAAAGATTGGTGGCGACTTCTGTTTTCATCTTTAAAATAAAAAGTCGACACCATTTTTCAAAAAATAAAAATAATTTCGACAACCTATTTTCAGATATCTCAATTGTAAGTCGATATATAAATTCACCACAAAAAAACAAGATGTAATATAGGAAATAATTTTTTTTACGCCAAAAACATGTACAACAAAATTACTACTCAATACCCAAAAGCAAAAATTAGTCACTTATTGTTTTTTTCTTTATGCAGGTTCGTTTTAAAATAATTTAGTTGTTGCATGATTATGAAATTCATTAATGAGCAAGAAAAGAAATAATGCAAAAGACACGGGGGAAAAAAGAGTGGTAGGTACTAGGGTGTGGTCAATTTTGTCGGCTTTGTAGACTATTTTCATGTCACAATCCTAATAATAGCTTATTTAAAGGGAGATTTCTGATTATCTCCTATACGTTTCAACCTTTAGTATTGGAGCCAGCATTTCCATCCATTTTTTTTGACAATATGATTTTTGGGTATTAAATATTACATAAGCAATTAAGCATCAAATATAGTAAATCAATTAAGCATGCAATGGCTGCTTTTTTCGTTAATTCAGTCAGTTAATCAAATTAATCGAAATTTATATATTTTTTATTTTTAGTTAAAACAAATATAAAATATATCAAAAATTAATCGACCGATTAATTTATATTTCCAAAAAATTAATCGAACCGACAGAATACTTATATATTATAATATTATTTATTAAATTCGGTTAATTCGGTTAACTGACTAATTTCGAACCGAATTGACCTTTAACCAAACTTTCAAAAAATTATTAACTGATCCCCGACTGAATTAATTTGATTAATCAAATTAATTCGATTTTACCGAAATTTGCACACTAGGGTGTGGTTATTTTAGTCTGTTTCATAAACTATTTCAAGGCGTTTTACCTAAAAATATCCTTTTTTAAAGTTAATTACGAAAATGGGCCGATTTTTTGGTTATTTACCGGACTAGGCCATTTTCTCCGAAAACGTGTCCACGTCAGCGCACTTTCAGAGTACGTGTCAGCAAAACGCTTCCCTAAAGGAGCGCTTTTGTCCACGTCAGCAAAAAACGCTTCTTGGAGGACGCGCTTTGCTGACTAGACAAAAATGCTCCCCCAAGGTAGCGTTTTACCCTGCAACGGTCAAAAATTTGACCGTTGGCTTCCAACGGTCCAAAAAAAAAACTATAAAAGGCCCCCCCAAATCATTTTTTCACACAAATCTCTCACAATTTCTATTATTCTCTCAAAATTCCTTTACTTTCATTTATTTTTCACACAATCTCTCATAATTCTCAACATTCTTTCAATATTCCCTTCAAAAATCTATCAAATTTCATTGAAATTTTCTCAAAATTCTATCAAAATTCTATCAATTTTATTTGTTTAAAATTTTTTTGAATTTAATTTTTTTAAATAAAAAAATCTGATCGTGTTAGCAATGGCCGAAAAATTAATCCGTCTAGATAATAAGCACATCTCTATTGAGCAAATGACAATGGTAAGTAATAATTTTAAATTTTGAATACTATTCAATATTTTCTTAATTTTTGCAAATTTAATTAAATTTGCAATACTATTTGATATTTTTTCATTTATGCAATTTAATTAAAATTTCAATCTTGCTTGATTTTTTTTCATTTATGATATTTGCATTAATTAATTTATGCAATTTTAATTAATATTTGTTTTATAAATTTTTATAATAGTCTGTAGATCGGGTGTTGCAATGCTACATCCGTAATATGTCTGGTCCTCCATCACTGTTGATCGAGAATTACTTGCGGGAAGCGGGATTTTGGCACGTGACCACGATAGGCCAGGGGTGCAAGTTGGACCCAAAACTAATCAGTGCGTTGGTAGAGAGGTGGAGACCCGAGACGCACACTTTTCATCTTCCATGCGGAGAGTGTACTATCACTCTGGAAGACGTGCATTTGCAATTGGGATTACCGGTGGATGGGTACGCAGTCACCAGGTCTGCATCATCTACTAATTGGGGAACCATGTACTACGAGCTTTTGGGTGCTATACCGAATAATATTAACGGAGGTCAGATCGAGATAGGCTGGTTACGAGACACATTCCCGGAGCCGAATAATGATTCGACTGAACTCGAAAAAATACGATATGCTCGTGCATACATACTCGAAATGATTGGAGGTTATCTGATGCCAGACTTGTCACGAAACCTCGTACATTTGAGATGGCTGTTGAAACTCATAGATTTTAGAGCAGCCGGCGAATTGAGTTGGGGGTCTGTCGTGTTGGCAACATTGTACAAGAAAATGTGCGGGGCGACGTGACCGAACAAAGCCAAAATAGGAGGTTGCCTATCACTACTGCAATCATGGGCACAGTTTCGCTTCCATTTTTACGTCCTCGATTAGACCACCCATATACATTTCCACTCATAAAGAGGTAAATTTTATATTAGATTTTACAAATTATTACGTAGATTTAGAATAAAATTGTATGCTAAAAAATTATTTAATTAGGTGGAACCATTCGGCGAGTTATGTCGGAATACTTACCTCTCTCGAAGATATACGGCTTGTATTAGACCAAAGATCGGAAACACAAGTATTAAATAAAATATATATATAATAACATAGTCGTTTCGTATTTAGTATTTAGTATTATGTATTATGTATTATGTATAATGTATTATGTATTATGTATTATGTATTATGTATATAAATAATATTTTTATCATGTTCATATAGTTTCAATGGACACCATACGAGGATCCGGCAATTCGGGCAGTAATTCCAGATGAATTCTTTCAAAATCTAAACGCTTGGCATGTGAAGGTTGCATTGGTGAACTATGCTACCGTGGAGATGCACCAGTCAGATAGAGTATTGAGGCAATTTGAATTCAGACAACCAATTCCCGTGGCACCTGAGGTGTTTGATGATGAGCACAAAGTCGACTTACGGCAACTGCATACGGATTGGCCGAGATTCTGGTCACACTATATCAAAATGTGGAAAAATCGGTATGATTATATCTCAACTCGAGAACCGATCATTGTTCCAGAGTTAACGTGCGTACCGGAATACATGTCATGGTTTAGGATCCAAGGTAAGCCATATTTAATATTTAGTATTTAGTATTATGTATTATGTATTATGTATTATGTATTATGTATATAAATAATATTTTTATCATGTTTATATAGTGTCAATAGACACCATACGAGGATCTGGCAATTCGGGCAGTAATTCCGGATGAATTCTTTCAAAATCCAAACGCTTGGCATGTGAAGGTCGCATTGGTGAACTATGCTACCGTGGAGATGCACCAGTCAGATAGAGTATTGAGGCAATTTGGATTCAGACAACCGATTCCCGTGGCACCTGAGGTGTTTGATAATGAGCACAAAGTCGACTTACAGTAACTACATACGGATTGGCTGATATTCTGGTCACACTATATTGAAATATGGGAAAATCGGTATGATTATATACCAACTCGGGAACCGATCATCGTTTCAGAGTTAGCGTGCGTACCGGAATACATGCCATGGTTTAGGATCCATAGCAAGCCATATTTATTATCGGAAGAGAAGAGGCAACGGAAAATTCGTGCCCAAAGGGAACGACGAGGGCCTTTAAATCCAAGAAGAAGGGACGACGACACAGGCCCATCAACAACGCCCACACAATCACCAGGCCCAACAGTTCAACTGACGACACCCATATAACAGCCTTTTCAGATTACGCGAGATGCGTATCCTAGCCCTTATATGTATCCTAACCCTTATATGTTTCCTTTTTCTAGTCCTATGACAGGTTGGAATGTATGGCTCGGTTCATCTCTGTTCCCGATTACTCCGAGTCAACTGTCGATCTATAGGCCGTCGTCGAATGAAGGATCGCATAAGGTGCCATTGGGGAGCTCTTCTTTCTACCAATCTCCATCGCCTTACGGGATTCAAACACCTTTTCCATTTGTGATGCAAACACCGCCACAGTCATTATTCTATCAAGGTGGGTCACCCTCCCAACACCCACAACCAGATCCCTTGCCGGAGGAACCATAACCCCCGCCGAAAGCCGGTCAAAGGAGGAATCTAACACGGACCCGTCAACGACCCCCATGTGGCATTGATTCTGACCGCCACGGATATTGATTTTTTTAATATATTTGTACAAACCTTTTTATATTTTTTAATTTAATAAAATAAAATTTCTTTTGAATAAAACAATTGTAATACAACATCGTTTCATTTAATAAAATATAAATAATACAACATAGTTTTTTACGACAACTATCAACTATTTCAACTTGAACATGATCTACTTGTATGGCCTGGGTTCTTACACCATCCGCGCAACTTCTGTTGATTGGTTGTTTCTCGGATATCCATATTGGTACGTATTCTAGTCGAGCAAGGTCGACCCTTTGGTTTGCGACGCAATTCTCTATCTGTAACGACTTAAACGAACAAGCGTCTGAGTGACCAATTACGTTCATCTGGGACAGGTGGGAACACGTGTCTCCATACTTGTATATGGTTTCTAGTTTGTACACTTCATCGACATAGCTCATGGAATCTAGACGGAGATTTTGACAAGCTGTAACTACATGAGCGCATGGATAACGAAGTGCATCAAACCTCTCACAATCGCAAGTCTTATTTCTCAAGTGTACACGATATTGCCCGCCAATAATACCTTCATGCAGTCTATCAAACTCCGTCACACGAAACCATAAGTTGTCTCGATCGTGACAGACTGTGTGCATGATGTTCGCCCGCGCCTTCGTTTTATTAATTTCTTGCAATACTTTTACGCACCATATATGGCCTCCCTACATTTGGCCTTGATAAGTTGTTGTTCGCTTTGGAAATAGTCCCGCTAAAAGAAAATATCTCTCGCAGAACCGATGTTATCGGTAAATGACGTGTTCCTTTTAAAACAGAATTTATGCATTCAGCCAAGTTCGAGGTCATTTGACCATATCGTAGGCCACCGTCGTATACTTGTGTCTACTGTTTGAAAGGTATGTTACAGAGGTAGTTTGTGTCTTCTTCGTTAACTGAACGCAAAACTGCCAATATTTCATGAAAACGATCCTTATTTATCTAATACCCTGCCAATATAAGATGATAGCAAAAATTACATATCACTTTTCCACTCAGAATAAAAAGAAATTATATTAGTAGAGATTAAATACCCATGTTGGTCATTTGCCGTTGTTCACTTATAGATCGATATTACCCATAATAGTTGGACGCAACATGCCTTAGGCAATACCGATGGTGTGTGCGATGCCACAGGCTTCCCTGTCGCTCAATTGCGAATAATATTCCTGTGCCCTAATCCGATATGATGCAGATATTAGGTTAGGGGCAGACATGCCTCTTTAACCTAGAAAGAAAGAAATCTCAGTCATCAGGTGACTCCCCCGGTGTTATTGCAAACGCAATTGGAAGGATTCTCCCACTGCCATCCTGTGTCACAGCTAACAATAGCTGATGAGTATATCTACCGTACATAAAGGTACCGTCAATTTGTACCAATGGCTTGCAATATAGAAATGCGTCTCGGCATTGCTTAAAGCTCCAGAACAGGCGCTTAAATACTTGGCATCCATGGAGCAATCGGTCGTTGTAGTACGTAGGTTCTGTTTCAAGGTCTGTTACGTAACCTAGGACATATCTCTCCAGCACCTGGCACCACTGCCACACTTCATTATATGAAGCGTCCCACCCACCATGCATCTTTTCCAACACCTTCTGCTTAGCTATCCAAGCCTTGCGATAAGAGGGTATGTACCTCAACTGGCCATGAATATTGGCAATTAAGACCGACACTAAAGTTCTGGGATCCGCCTTCACCGTCGGTGGTATTAAGGTAGCTAACATATCTGAATCCATCTTGGGATGATCTTGTGAAACACCTGTCAATGAAGTACATTAAATAATGCAACATTACGTAATAACAATATTATTCAAAAACCCTAGAAGTTTAGTGATACTGTACCGGCAACACATGTATATGGACCTTTGTACTTTTTTATCTCTCACAAGCCTGTCTTTTTCCTCAACGAGGCCATGATTTTCCATGAACATGTTCCATCTTGCACTGCACACTTGGCCTTAAACTTATCGGATTTAGATTTAACCACTTTGTAGTTAACCCCGTTCATGATGCTATATTGTTTTACTACACCAAGAAAACTATCTTTATTGGAAAACTCTTTACCAACTTCCAATTCACTCGAATTCATTGAGGAACTTGTACGATCACGCCTTCTGTGTGGTAGATCTGGAAACTCCAACGTATCATCTTGAGATAGATCAACATGCATGTAGGCTGAAGGTGAGTACACCCTGAATCGTGAATCTTCTTCTTCTTCATCTAAACCCCCTTCAACATCTTCAGGTACGGTTGGAACAGGCTTCGGTTCAGAAAATAATGCAACTTCTGCACCATTAGGCCTAGGCTCTCGAGGTGGATCCACATCAGACTCATCATCTGACCCACCATCATCTG
The DNA here is from genome assembly GCF_025698485.1 of Gossypium arboreum. Taxonomy (NCBI): domain Eukaryota; kingdom Viridiplantae; phylum Streptophyta; class Magnoliopsida; order Malvales; family Malvaceae; genus Gossypium; species Gossypium arboreum. Next base: position 107,490,301 of record NC_069070.1, on the reverse strand, counting down.
CAACGAAAGAGGTCCCCTCGCCGGTGGACGTCGTAGGGAGTACATCATCCCTTATTGTGGACGTTTCACAATATCTCCAATCAGATGTGGATTGTCAACCACTAGAAGTTGATGTCATTCCTCAGTACATATTTCCAGCATCAAACATCGACCACTGAGGTGCATATCCCATCCACTAACGGAGTGTCGTGCAAGGGTTGGGTATTCCATACTGCTACTAAACACAGGCGCTTCTGTGTTTTGCCATCCACTAACGGAATGTCGAGCAGGGGTCGTGTATTCCTCTCGACCGGCAGTAAATGTTGAAGCTGCAAATGCATCATTTGGCGATGAAAATTGTATATATAACTCAACATAGGGTGATCCACTAGCGAGATGAGTCTGCACCATTGCCTCCAAGCTACGAACGCCTTTGATGTCGAATGAGTCATATGTCACAGGATCAACTGATACACAAAATCGATACTTAATAGACAAAACTTTCATTGGCATCGTTCCGAAAATTTTACGCCTAATTCTTTTACGAAGTTCTGTCAAATCTATGTTCTGGTTAAAAACCAATCTAGTTGTGTTCTCCAATAAAAAAAAACACTGTTTTCGGTGTTACTGACCTCACTATCATAGTAAATAACAGTATTAATACATTCACTCATCTTCAATTTCTTTTCTTCTTAGCCTCTTTAATTTTTTTTTTTTTGCTGTAAGTTATGCAACCTGAGAATAAAATTTGGCTCATTTGTAGGCTCATTTTTCTGCGATCTACTGTAGCAAAAGAGCGTCCACGTGGGATCTTTTTTCAGAATTTTTTTCCGACAGTGCATCCTACTTGAAGCGTTTTCAACACTATTTGTTCAGAAATGTCTACTCAGGCTCATTTTCCTGCGAACTACTGTAGCAAAAGAGCGTCCACGTGGAAGCTTTTTTCAGAACTTTTGCTGACAGTGCATCCTGCTTGAAGCGTTTTCGACACTATCTATTCAGAAACGTCTACTCAGATTTATTTTTCTACAAACACTGTAGCAAAAGAGCGTCCACGTGAGTTTTTTCCAAAAATTTTCTGACACTGCATCCTACTTAAAGCGTTTTCAACATTATTTGTTCAGAAATGTCTACTCAAAATTATTCTTACAGAAACCCTAAACCTTAAACCCTAAGAAAAAAATTATATTGCTTATATGTTTTTTTCTAATACCCTAAACACAAATTTATTTAAAAACACTAAACCCTAATCCCTAATACACTAAATTCTAGTTTAGTATTTAGTATTTAAAATTAATATTTAATTTAATGAATTAACCTTAAAACCCTAAACCTTAATTCAATTATTTTTTTCTCGAAACCCTAAACTTAGCATAACCCTAGTATGTATGTAAGTTGCAATCATATTATCTTTGAGAATTTCTTTTTCGTGTATGTATATTGGAAATTAATAATTAAAAAAATTAGAAATGAGCTTGTTACAAGGTAAAAGAAACTTAGCTGGAGGATCAAAAATAAAATGATCTAAGCCATTGATAAGGGAAAAAAAAAAAACCTAAACGTCAAGTAATTGAATTACCAAGTTGTTGTTTACACGGTAAGAGTTATTTAAGGGTTTTTACATAAATATTATAAGAAATAAAATATTAAAATAGTATGTTTAAACGATTATGTATCAATTAACCCTAATTTAATCAATTAACCCTAAACCATTAAACTCTAATTTAGTATTTAGTATTTAAAATTACTAGTTAATTTAAACCCCAAATCAATTAATTTTTTTTATAAACCCTAAAACCCTAAAACATAAAAAACCCTAACCCTAAATTATAAAAAACCCTAACCTTAAAAATCCTAACGTAAAAACGAGCAAAACACTTCCCTGGGGGAGCGTTTTTGTCCACGTCAACAAAGCCCGCCCTCTAGGAAGTGTTTTCTGTTGACGTGGACAAAAGCGCTCCCCTAGGGAAGCGTTTTGCTGACACGTACTCTGAAAGCGCGTTGACGTAGACGCGTTTTTGAGAAAAATGGCCTAGTCCGGTAAAGAACCAAAAAATCAGTCCATTTTCGTAATTAACCTTAAAAAAGGGTATTTTTCAGTAAAACGCCCCTATTTTCATGTCACAATCTTAACAATAGTAGCGTATTCAGTAGGGGAGGCTTTCTGCCAGATTTTATACGGGGTGGAACCAAGTCAAGCATACGGGGTGGAACCAAGTCAAGCAACGTTTCATTATAGAGAAGACTATCCTAACGGGGGGTTTCTGATTTTCTCCTATACGGGGTTCAACCATTAGTATTGGATAGTTTCTTAGGAATTCAAATTTGAATTATTTTCTTCATAAATATTCTCTATTTAAATTCATGTAACCATAAAGGGCTTTTCATTTTCTCCATTTAATTTCTTATTTGACTTCCAAAATAAGTTAAGCACTATCCATTCTGAACGGAAGTATTACTGCATCGTCAATGGAAGGTTCAAATCGCTCATATCAAGAGACAACAAAATACGGTGGCTGATCTTGTTTCAAAATCTGTGAAGGGAGTTTAGAGCTTAATTCACCTATTCTAGAGGCTTGGAACGCACTCTACATTGATGTGCAGGGTTTGATGGGGACTGAAGTCATGTAATTATAGGATTTCTTGAAAATCCTATCTTTTCACAAAAAGAAAAGGATAATAAATATTGCACAACTTGACTGAAAACGTTCAAATCTAATATGTACTTTTGGGTAATATAGTTTTTGGCATCTATATTTAATTTCCATGTTCATTTCAGTATCTATGTTTTCTTTTCCAAATTGGTACCTATATTTAATTTCCAGTACATAAAATGATACCCGAAAATTTCAAATTAATCGAGTTGACGAATCTTATTTTATAATCCTAACTCGATTTGAAATTTTCTTGAATCAAATCGAATATATTTTTTCAAGTGAGATGGAATTCTGGTGGGATCTTAGACATTTGGCACTCAGAAGAATTGTACATTTGAAGAATCAGAAATTTCGAAGGCAATTGTATTTGCAACACGAAACACTACATTAAAATCTCAATACTATTTATTATCTTCCTTTAATATTTTTAAACATACAAATGCAAATACATTAAAATAAGGTGTAAAAGAGGAAAAAGAATGAACAGATAGAGTACCCTGAAATAAAGTGTAATCTGTGTACCACGGACTAGAAGATTTTCTGGATCAGTTTCCTCCCTAATCACATAGGAGTTGTCTGCTACAGCTTCCCAAACGTATTGCTTGTCTGATTTTGGACGCTTTGTGGACACAACAACCTGTTCAAGAAACATATAAACAAGCAACCCAATTAGCTTGAAAATTATTGAACAAAAAGGCTTCATACATGAAGCAGAAGATGGGAATGCATGTTATTATTAAGCTGACAGCATGTTACCTTCTCAGCAACAAGAAAAGCAGAATAGAATCCAACACCAAATTGACCAATCAAACCATTGTCCGCTCCTAGATCCTTATTTTCCTACAAAAAAATGAGATGCTAAGTAAGTGACCAAAACACTTTTTTTTTTCTTTATTTTCTAAAAGGAGAGAGTTATTTACAAAATACAAAAGAAATTCCCTTAAGAGCCTTAAGAAATTTGTAGTACTACTTTGAGCAATTGTTCCAAGACAGTCAATAAGCTCTTCTTTCGTCATTCCAATCCCCGTATCTCTGAAAATAAATTTATTTATTTTAATGAAGTCCTCTTCATATCAATTTTTCCAAGAAGATGATAAAAAAAAAATACGTTATAGTGATAGTCCCATTATCTAAATCAGGTTTGATGCGTATCTCTAGTTCGCCCGAATCTCCAAGCAGAGAGGGTGCAATCACACTTAAGAATCTAAGCTTATCTAAAGCATCACTTGCATTACTAGAACAAAAAAAAAAACTGTCAATTGTCCGCACAGAAAACCAACAAAACTAAAAGTAATGTGATTCTTCATTAAAAAATAGCATGGTTTTAGCAAGAAAAAAATATGCTCACCTTACAAGCTCTCTCAAAAAGACCTCTTTATGACTGTATAGACTGTGAACAATCAAATCCAACAGTCAACTAACCTGCAACCATTTGTAAACTATTAATTTCAGAATAGAAAATATAGGATAAATACTTTCAATATAAACAAGCATCAACCTTTAGCTAACCAAAGCTTTATCCAATAATAATTTGTAATTACCAAATGTGGTAATACATCACACAAACATCATTTTTCCTTAATTTTCTCATAAAACCACCACGTAAATCCCTAAATATTCCACCAAAAGCAGAAACAGAAGAGCAAAACCCAGGAAAAGCAAAAGAAACCCACCTCTGCTTGGTACTCAATTTTCTCCCCAGAGGTCTCTTCGGCCTTTTTCTCAGCTACAGCTGAAGCCTCACATCGAACCATTATCCGGTTCTTTATCTACTCAAGTTTCCACCTCAATCGAGAGCAAGAGAAGGCCTTGTTGAGGGCATTTGGAGGTAGAAAAGCGGTTCAGAGATTGAAGGCCTTGTTGGGGTTTGTCAAACGGAGAGAGACTAAAGATGGAGTAGCTAAGCTTCTGCTTAGAACTGGAGCCATCAAGGCAAAGCCCTAGAGAAATAGAGAGAAGGCTAATAAGATAAAATTCTCGGGGGTTTGATAATTGATTTAGGGATTTTGATTTTTGATCTGGGGAAAGTTTTTTTTTTGTTGTTGGGGGCCGGGGTGGGGGAGGAAGTAAAGAAAAGTGGCGTTTAATACCAGAAAAGGCCAATTTTAAAAGTAATAACGGAAATGGGTAAATTTTTACGAAATTGACGGAAATAAGGTCAATTTTATCAAAACGCGTTTTCAGGGCCTTTTTGTTCCCATGACCAGT